>NC_090649.1:40359985-40649985 GCF_040937935.1 Hyperolius riggenbachi | reverse complement strand
TTCTATAGTCTGACACAGTCCAACCCGGTCCCGACAGAAACTGTCACTTGCATACCTGATGTTTAACTCTTTCAGGCAGAGAAAGAAAACAAAAAAGGAACACATCCTAGTTATTTGTGTGCTTGGCACCATACATACATAAGTCAATCTCATCATGTCATATGTCACCTCAGTTGTCCTTTAAGTAAAATCTCCATTTTTAAACAAAAACAAATCAATAATAAAATGTCTGCCAAACTGCCCACAAACAAGCTACTTTATGCATGACAGGCTGTCTGAGTTAAAGGTCCCAATTTTCTAACATAGACATGAGCTGTGCCTTTCCTCTCTTTTGCAGTCTGGATAGTAGGAAGAATGCAGCCAAAGTGACTGCAACAGCTTTGCTCTCCTGTACATTTAGTCTTATTTTCACAATTTCAAGACAGTGTTTTAGCTGCATAAATGTTGTATCTCAAAAAGGTATAGTTTGACCACACTGATTCCTGATCTACAAGATGGTATTTTCTAAATGTGTACCTGGAAATTTAATTTTTGTGTGTGCCAGAGATACAAAAACATATGAAAGTTTGTCCTAATGTAATATTGCTGTACACAACTGCAAACCGATTTTTTTTTAAATATGAATTGGTAAACCTTGTACCACTAATTTGTGATATACTGTAATCCATTGCTTTAAGAATAATGCCCTTGGACACCAATAAAACTCTTCTAACTGAATTTATTCTTTTGGGATTTTCCAAAGACCTGAAGATAAACAAAATACTGTTCCCATTGTTTTTGATAATTTATCTGATTGGTGTTTTGGGGAACATTCTCATAATATTCATAGTTCTCATTAACCCCCTGTTACACATACAGATGTACTTTTTCCTGTGTGTTTTATCCATTGTAGACTTGTGCATTTCGTCAACTGCTGTACCCAGATTACTGTCTGACCTTTTGTCTGCTTGTAAGTCAATTTCGATTGGGGCATGCACAATACAGTTTTTCTCCATACTGTTCTTGGGAGGCACAGAGTCTCTGCTTCTCACCCTTATGGCTTATGACCGATATCTGGCAATCTGTCGTCCTCTCCACTACCAAGTTCTGATGAGATGGACTGTTTGTTATTATCTCACTGCCCTGGTATGGATAATAAGCTTTATGGTATTTATTCTTCCACCGCTTGGAATGCCCATGGCTCTCTGTAATCCTAATTATGTCAACCATTTTATGTGCGAAGTTCTTGCTGTCATACAGTTGGCCTGTGATAGTCTTTACTTAAGTAAAATTGTTATGGCAATCACTTGTTTCATTGCCATCTTTTTACCCTTTCTGTTGGTTATAGTTTCCTATATGTGTATTATATCATCAGTGTTGAAGATCCATTCTACAAAAAGGTCCAAAGCTTTTTCGACATGCACGTCGCACATCATGGTGGTGGTTTTATCCTATGGAACAGGAATGCTTATGTACTTTGGACCTTCAACTCAGTACGCTACAAACCAAGGGAAATATTTATCTATGTTTTCATATATTATATGGCCAGCAGTGAACCCAATCATTTATAGCCTGAATAATAAAGAGGTAAAAGAGACTCAGAGAAAAATGTTAAAAATATTAGCAACACGCACTCTCACATAGCCACACATTTTGTATAAGCTTTAGGCTTCCAGTTACGGTCTAATATATTTTGATACATCTTTGAGATTTCTCTCATCTGCACCGTCATTTTTCCACTACCAGTTCTCAGATGTGCAAGGAAGGCTCATTAGCACAGCCTGCAATCAGCTTTATCTGGGAAAGAACATGTTGTGTATTTGGCAACCAAGCAATGTTATTTGCAAATGTGTGCTGCTAAAGACTGTTGCCCCTTTAATTTGCTTTTGTTTGGAACTATCATTAGGTTTGAACCTTGTACAGAGGATTTTCCAATTTTATGTTAAAGCGGAATATAACCCTGCATTTCAACTTTGCTCTAAAACATTATTTACAGTATATTATATGCAACCAGCATTTTTTTTTTTTACTAGACCAGCATTGGAAGGGTTACACAGGGCTTTAAAGTCCCTGGAGATTTTTGCAGACGCATCCGAAGCTGAGTTAGATACTTTTTGTTTACACAAATGTATCTAAGTGTTTATTGTGACTCATCTCTCTCACGAGAAGGAGTTGAAAGACAGCCAAAGAGTGTGTAACATTTCTAAATATATACATATAACTAAATAGAATGTAACTATCTGAACGTCTGCTCGGAACTTAAAACCTCTGTGTTTAACCCTTCCAATGCTGGTCTAGTAAAAAAAAATGCTTTTTGCATATAATATGCTGTAAATAATGTTTTAGAGCAAAGTTGAAATGCAGGGTTATATTCTGCTTTAAGTTAGTATTTTATCCTGTGGCAAGGTGTTCTGCTACTTGTTTTCTGTACATAGGGTAAATATTGTGTACATAACTTGTACAAAACAAATAAAGCACTTGTTCTTCTAAGGAATCACGAAGACTGTCTCTAGACTTGCTTACACTGTGCCTGTCATAGAAGGCAAAATACATCTGCTACCTATTCACCCATGCAACTGTATACAGACAGGTTTTTAAATGTAGAAGATAAAAAACAAACCAGCATTGGAAGACTTTCAAGCCAGATCCATCTCAGTATGTGGATGTAATTCATTTTCAAAGTCTGTACAGAGCTCACACCCTACATCAAGAGATAACAAATTATGTAAAAGTCCAACTGAGTCCACTTTAAATGTTCCTCATCAATGACTCCAGTTATCCAATACACAGGTAAATGGTAGTATAAATTACGGTCACCGACAGTAGTGGCCAATTTAGTTAGAGATCAGCAAACTGGCTCAGTCAAAACGGAATCATTTCAACACTTGTGCTTCATCCTATGTGGAACTCAATAACAAGATGGGAATGGGCATAGCGTAATCCAGTTTCAAATTATACACCTCTCGCCTCCACCAGCTTCAAACAGCACCGTGCAACAATCCCCCAGCAGTGCTTCTCCACCAGTGTGAAATAAGATAAATGCAGGCTCACCAGACAGTGTGGCTGACTCTGCAAAGACCAGCTGTAACGTTTGCGGAATCGATTCCGTGGTCAGCGCACCAGACATACGCTGACGCGGCGGAAATCCTCCACAAACGTGTAATTGGGAGAACCCAGGTTAGGTGCAATGCACCGGTAGAGGGCAATTCCCTCCGGCAGATGGAGCTGTGGAGTGCAGACGAGCCCTGCCTCTGCTCTGCCACAGATGCCAGGTGGAAATCGTACGAGCAGGATCAAACAGGGCACGAGAGTAGCAAAGGCACAGCAAACAAGAATCAGAACAAATAAAGAAAATAACAAACGCTAACTAAACGTGAACACCACACTCATTCACAACAGTAAACGCGTTTCTGCACGATTACCGCGTGTTAGGCGCCCAGTGATAAGCGTGCCACCCTAACTAACCAATGAAAGACAAACACGAAATAGAGAACGTGAACACTTGCTAAACGGTTACCTCACCAAGCCTACAGCAAGCGTTCGTATCAGACAAGACAGACAGACAGACAGACAGGTGGGGCTGCCAGTAGCAACCGCTGCTCTGGCTAACACCCCTAATGCAGAGATACAGAAGTAGGCATTGCCACTACCACTAGGGCAAGAGCGATCCAGAAAGATAAAAAGAAGGGGCTACCAGTAGCAACCGCTGCTCTGGTTAGCACCCTAAAGGCAGAATACAGAAGGAGGCACTGTCACTACCACTAGGGCGAGTGCGATCCAGACAGATAAACAGAAGGGGATACCAGTAGCAACCACTGCTCTGGTTAACACCCCAAAGGCAGAATACAGAAGGAGGCACTGCCACTACCACTAGGGCAAGTGCGATCCAGACAGATGGCGCAGCCAGCAGCAACCGCAGCTCTGGCCTACACTCCCAGACAGACAGAACGATTCCCTGTCGACCGCCGCTGGCGACAAGGCAATCGAGATACAGAAGGAAGCACTGCCACTACCATTAGGGCTAATGCAATCCAGACAGATGGAGCAGCCAGTTGCAGCTGCAGCTCTGACCTACACTCCCAGAAAGACAGAACGATTTCCTGTCCACCACCACTGGCGACAGGACAATCGCGACAGAGACAACATAGGCAAAACAGATAAACTTTAACAAACAAACAGGGCTGATACACTAGGAGAGTTTATCAGTAACAAACCATGAAGATGACCAGCAAAGGATTCTGGGAGAACATGGTATTTATACTGCCAGCCTTCAAAGGAGGCAGCTAGGCAATTTGCATAACAAATATGCAAATATGCAAATTCCTCAGCAGCAGAGCAGGTCTGAAACTTGCAAAGCAAAGACAGGTCTCTTTTCCAGAGACCTGCAGCCCTCAGACTTGAGGAATGGTCAAACAGCTGTCCGTCTGTGCAGACAGCTGAGCGGATCATTACACCAGCTCTTCAGCTTCTACAAAAGTATGCCAAATTATACCTTAAAAACGTGAAGGGGCACTACAGCGAAAAACTGTAAAATGTAAAATATGTGCAACCATAGACAAACAAGAAGTACATTTTTTCCAGAGTAAAATGAGCCATAAATTACTTTTCTCCTATAATGCTGTCATTTACAGTAGGTAGTAGAAATCTGACAGAAGTGACAGGTTTTGGACTATCGTACTAGGTATGATAGGGGACAGAAAAAACACAGGGACACCGGGAGCCCAATATCGTGTAATAACGTCTCAAAATGGGACTATAAAGTAGAAGATGATATACTCACAAAGGTAGGTTGCTTTTGAAGGCAACCACCATCAACACACGTGGAGAAGTACCGTCTCCACTCGGCCTTTTTGGTCGCTGCTCCTAAGAAAAAATGGTGCCCTATATCAGGATAGGGACACCCACCCTAACTAGTAGGGTATAGAAGTTCTGGAAAGACAACAGTAGGAGGCGCCCTCTAGCATAGCACAATAGCACTTAACTATTTGTATGGAGTATATATTCACAGGATAAGATTAGTTGATCCTACCTGTGTTGAAGATAATCAGACTGATAGATTAATCAACAATTCTTTATTGATACTTCGACAGAAGCACTTGGACAACGCGTTTCGCGACTTAAGTCGCTTCCTCAGGTCAAATAAATGTGCTTCAAAGAAAAATAAGGATGGCACTCAGAATCATAAACACATAAAAAACCAATAAAATGTATATTCGTAAAAAATATATATATAATAACAATATAAAAACTTCGTGTACAGTCTATACCGACATACCATCAATCATTGTATACACATAAAATATGGACATCTAATCGTATCTAAAATATGTATAAAAAATATATAACAGAACTATGCATAAAAAATTATATATATGTGTGATTGATACATGACCTACTGGGTACAATTATGTACATCCAACATATCTCAGAAATATACAGAGTGATGTTATATACCACGGATGGACCATTGAAAAAACAATATAAAGTATATAAGATTTATACTAACGGGCTAAGCCAGGACCTCATGAGAGCAGACATCGGTCCACAAAGTTGTGTGACAGGACGGGGTAATAATCCCTAGTGTGTAGCAATAAAGATTTAACCAATTCGGAGCTAAGGCCCCTGCTGTGTATTAAATGGCAGGTACACTTAGTGATGGCGTAAGGTGGAGGAACGAGGGAGAGGGGGAAATGATACAACCCTCTCCCTCAGGAGGGTAAAACAGAAGAGATTAAATTTATGCAGTAGGAGCTCTTACCTTGTATACTATAGCGGATCGCTGGGCGCCATGAAGGGCGCACGATCCATGTGTCTATAAATCTGTTTGGGCAGTTTCCCGAGTGTGTCATGTGACGTGCGCGGAGCTACATCACGTCCTGAGGATGGAGTTCCGTCACGAGGTTACGGACGTGAACAGGGCGGAAGTGTAGGGCCAAGCCCAGGATGTGGAAGTAAATAAGGGCGGAAGAGTTCACGCGGCCATTTGTAAAGAGGCAGCGTGATGCGATCCGAAAAAAAAGTTCTTCACTTTTGCTTTTTAATATTTTTTATTGAATTTAAAAAAAAATAGAATTAAAGAACAGATGATTATTTATGATTTGCAAAGCACCAACATATTCCATAGCACTGTACAAAGTAAGAAACAAACATGAGGTGCATAATACGGACAATAGGATACTCCAATATGTGAAACACACAGTTGGTACAAAATACAAAATTGGTACAAAATACAGAATTGGCAGAGAGAGCCCTACCCTTGCGAGATTACAATCTACCTAGAGCAGGGATGTCAAACCAGTTCTACGAGGGCCGAGGTTCTCAAACATTTTTGGTACAGCTCAAATTAATTGATTGGACTGAATCAGGAAAGGTGTGGTCCATCAGGTAGAACACATTTGTCTCTTTCTCAGTCCAACCTAAACACTGGAATGGATCTGGACCTCCAGGCCTGGAGTTTGACACCTGTGACCTAGAGGCAGTGTGTTTTAGGTTATCTAGTAGAAGTACAACTTGGCCAGTGGACAAAGAGGAAATGGCCTAACCTAAGTAGAGTGTATGCTTAATGGAAAAAGTGAGTTTTGAGGGCACGTTTAAAGATATTGAATGCGGGAGAATGACCGATGTTTTGTGGCAGGGAATTCCATAGGAGGGATGATGAATGTGCAAAATCTTGTATATGTGAATATGAGGCAGTGAGTAGGACAAAAGAAGGTTGTGTGCAGATCTGAGACTGTGGTTAAAATTAATACTTAATTTCCGAGGAAGTGGAGAACATACAATTGAACCTGTGGATATTTAGTTTCAAATAAAGGGCAGATGGCATAGGATATTGCAGACAGAAGAAGGTGTCTACCACTCATTTACTTGACCGTACACAGTTGGGTGGTGTCAGACTCTTTCAATGTTTCAACTAACTAGCCAATGGAGACCATCTTCCAGCAAAGTTGGAACTCGCCTGTGAATGAATACTTGGTTTATCTTGATAAAGATAGACTGTGTATCCTAATAATCTTAATAACAGTAAGAAAGTTTTGCTTCATTTTAGGGAATGCTTTTAATTATAAAAATCTCTTTTTATTGGGTTTAACATATCATAGACATCCAAATGTTTTAACTGTCACAAATCAATCAAAGTCAGACTATTAATCCTAAGAAGGATTGTGCCTTTTATGGATCTCTGGGGGCTCAAGAGTGTGTAGTAACCTTGAAAAAGCCAGAAGAGAGAGATAGATAAAGACCATAAAAGAGAGGTCAAAGCAGGAAAAAGAATAGAGAGAATAAAGGAAAGACAAGAAAGAAGGATGAGGAGTGCTGGGTTAGTCTGAAGTAGATCAGTCTATCTGTTTGTGGCCTATTAGTAAGTTTAGAAGTCAATATTTAGTTAGTAACAGCATTCCAAGTCATTGGTCAGAGTGCCTCTTCCTTGGCCTAAAAGGTAATCAATCAATGGGGACCAGATTTTATTGAATTTGTATCATGTCATCCTCTAAACTAGCAGTTCGTTTTTCAAAAAACAAGATCCAATTCAGTTTGTTTTTGACTAACTCAAATGAACCCATCTGGGAGTTCCAAGAGGATGCTTTAGTTGATTTATTTGCAATAAAAATTTAGTTTCAGTAGTGTATTTTGTGCCTTGGAAAGGTCATGGTGCAGTAGCCCTAATAGTGCTTGGAAAGTTACTCTCCCGTTTGTTACCATGAAGTACCTGAATCCTCTTTTTCACCACCAGTAGTTGGTCATCTACTGCCTACTAACCCACATTGCAAGGACAACAAACTAACAACAAAATGTTTGTAAGGTTCTTTGTCCCATAGGAACCAAAATGCATAGGCTTGACTCCAATCAATAGATTGGGTTTAACATATCATAGACATCCAAAAGTCACAAATCAATCAAAGGCAGGGTATTAGTCCTAAGAAGGATTGTGCCTTTTATGGATCTCTGGGGGCTCAAGAAAGAGTGTGTGTGGTAACCTTGAAAAAGCTGAAAGGGAGAGATAGTTAGAGACCATAAGAGAGAGGCCAAGGCAGGAAAAAGATGGAAAGAAAAGAAAGAAGGATGAGGAGTGCTGGGTTAGTCTGAAGTAGATCAGTCAATCTGTTTGTGGCCTATTAGTAAGTTTAGAAGCCAATATTTAGTTAGTAACTGCATACCAAGTCATTGGTCAGAGTGCCTCTCCCTTGGCCTAAAAGGTAATCAATCAATGGGGACCAGATTTTATTGAATTTTTGGCATGTCATCCTCTAAACTAGCATTTCATTTTTCAAACTTGTTTGTTTTTGACTAACTCAAATGAACCCATCTACTAGTTCCGAGAGGCTGATATAGTCAATTTGTTTGTGTAACGATTGGTGTAACACAGAGAGGATCTGATTACCGGTGATCTGCAGTATCACCGAGAATACAGAATATACTTATTGATGATCTGCAGTATCACCGATAATCAGATATATCAACTAACCTCTGGACACCTGAGAGATGAGAGTGTTTTGGTGCAACAGTAATACTTTGAGGAACCCACCCGTAAGATGGGTGCTAGGTAGTAACAGATACTGCTATGGAACAGATTCCTTCTACAGGCCTGCAGCTCCCCAAGGGGAGAAGCAAGGCTGAGAGAGAGAAGGACAGAAGGTGAGTGACACCAATGGTGAAGTGTCACTGACAGGTCTGTGAACTATCTCCAGACAGGGAAGATAGTTCTCGAGGTCGGACAGGCCAGGTGGCAACAGACAGACAGATAAGGTACAGAGACAGGAGGCAGATGCGGATTCCAGAGACTAGCCGAGTTCAGAAACAGAGTATCAGAATGACAAAGGTACACAATCAGAGATCAGAAGAATGGTCAGGAAAGCAGAAGGTCATAACAAATAAACAACAATGCCTAGACTTGAGTGTGAGCTCCAAGATTCTCACACTCCAGGAACTAGACTAGATAATACAAATATACAGATGGTACAGAATTCCTAGACTAAGGTGTGAGATCCTTGGCCATCAACACCTTTGGAAACTGGTCTAATAACACAGATACAGACAAGGTCTGAGTGCTACCACGTAGTGATCGCAACAGCAGACAACCAGCAAAAGCCCAGACACCAGTATATATAGTTCAGCGCTCTCCAGCGCCTCCCCCAAGTGCTGGACCAATGGAGACCATCTCTGGCGTCAGCTGACCAGCCTGGTCAGCTGATCCCCCACTGACTGGTACAAAGCTCTTCCTCTCAGCGCACGCGCGCGTCCACCTACACCTATGTGGACTACAGCTCCCAGCCACACCAGAACCCTGCTGCGAAATGCCTGTTGTGCTGCACACAGAATCCGCCGCCATGCCGCCAGCGCATGGGGCGGTTCCTCCGCGTTCAGGCAAACACAAAGACGCGTGAGCACATACATCAGTGGCCACGCTGGACACGGAATCCGCCGCCTTGCCATGATCGCATGCGGCGGTGCTTCCGCGTTTTCTTACAGTGCCCCCCCCCGAGGAGTGGACTCCGGACAGCTCCTACCCGGCTTCTCAGGGTGCAGGGCATGAAATTCCCTTTTCAACTCGTTAGCATGCATGCGACTGTCAGGTACCCAAGATCTTTCCTCAGTGCCATAACCTTTCCAGTTCACCAAGTACTGCACTGAGTTCTGTACAATACGGGAGTCTAATATTTTTTCCACTTCATACTCAGGTTGATAGTCCAGCATCACAGGTGGAGGAGGAGTGGACTCAGTATGCACAGCCGGGTTGAGGAGGGACACATGGAACGATCTTACGCCACGCATGCTGGCAGGAAGATCAAGGGCATAAGTGACGTTGTTGATCTTCCTGACGACTGGAAAAGGACCTACATATCTTGGTCCCAACTTGGGCGAGAGTTGCTTCAGAGCCAAGTGATGTGTGGACACCCATACCAAGTCCCCTGGCTGGAACCTCCACTCAATGGAGCGTCTCTTATCAGCTTGCCCCTTCTGGTTACAAAAAGCCTTCTCCAAATTATTTTTCACCATTCCCCATATGTCCCTAAAGGACTCCTGCTAGGCCTCCAGGGCCGGAAACGGAGTTGAAGCCACTGGCAAAGGAGAGAACTTGGGCAATTTCCCTGTCACCACATGGAATGGCGAAAACCCAGAGGAAGAGCTTTTCAGGTTATTGTGCACAAATTCCGCAAAGGGCAAGAACCTGACCCAGTCAGTCTGAGCCTCTGCCACATAGCACCTGAGAAACTGCTCCAGGGACTGATTGACTCTCTCAGTTTGCCCATTGGTCTGTGGGTGGTAGCCTGATGAAAATGACAACTTCATGCCCAAATGTTGACAAAATGCCCTCCAAAATTTCAAAACGAACTGGACTCCCCGATCGGACACTATATCTTCCGGAATGCCATGCAGCCGAAAGATGTGCCTGATAAAAAGATCGGCCAACTCCTGAACCGAGGGGAGTCCTTTCAGGGGCACGAAATGGGCCATTTTGCTAAATCTATCGACTACCACCCAAATGACCGACATGCCCTCAGATCTCGGAAGTTCCCCCACAAAATCCACGGACAAATGGGTCCATGGTTCACTCGGGGTGGGCAAAGGCTGCAACATTCCCACAGGTGCCAGACGGGAGGGCTTACTCCTAGCATACACTGCACACTCTCTCACAAACTCCTTACAGTCAGATGCCAAGGAAGGCCACCATGCACATCTTGCGACAAGATCCTGTGTTCTGGTGGCGCCGGGATGACCAGAGTTCTTGTGAGAGTGGAACATTTGCAAAATCTGCAGGCGGTATGGTAGTGGCACAAACATACCTCCCTCAGGCTTCCCTTCAGGAACGTCCTGCTGAAAGGGGCTCAATGTCTCTGTCCAGTCCCCCCAAGTCTCTGTGGCTGCCAAAACCACTCCTTGTGGGAGGATGGTTTCTGGGTCTGAGGGCTGTGCTGTCTCTGGCTCAAAACATCGTGACAAGGCATCCGCCTTGATGTTCTTACTACCCGGGGTATACGTAATTACAAATCTAAATCTCGAAAAAAAAAGTGACCACCGAGCCTGTCGGGGGCTCAATCTCTTAGCTCCTTCGATATACTCCAGGTTTTTGTGATCAGTGTAGACTGTAATAGTATGTTCTGCTCCCTCCAACCAATGACGCCACTCCTCAAAGGCTAACTTGATGGCAAGGAGCTCTCTATTGCCTATATCGTAGTTTTTCTCTGCAGGTGAAAACCTACGTGAAAAGTAAGCACACGGGTGTAATCTGCCCTGTAACCCTGAGCGTTGAGACAGCACAGCCCCTACCCCAACCTTTAAAGCATCTACCTCCACCACAAAGGGATAGGAAATGCCCACGTGTCTCAAAATGGGTGCGGTACAAAACAACTTTTTCAGAGTGGAGAATGCAGTCTGTGCTTCCAGGGACCAGTGATTAGTATCCGCCCCCTTCTTAGTGAGAGAGGTTAGGGGTGAGATGACCATGGAGTACCCCTTTATGAACCTTCTATAGTCATTTGCAAACCCTAAAAACCTCTGGAGAGCCTTCAACCCCACTGGCTGGGGCCACTCCAGAACAGCCGAGACTTTGGCAGGGTCCATAGAAAGTCCCGAGGTCGAAATTATGTACCCCAGAAACGCGACTGATGTCACCTCGAAAATTCACTTCTCCAGTTTGGCATATAATCTGTTTTGTCTTAGTTTCTGCAAAACCAACCGGACGTGGACTCTATGTTCCGAGAGGTTGGACGAGAAAATTAGTATATCGTCAAGATATACCAAGACAAACTTCCCCAAGATCTCTCTAAACACCTCGTTAATAAGTTCCTGGAAGATGGCTGGGGCGTTACACAACCCAAAGGGCATCACCAGGTACTCGTAATGCCCGTCGGGTGTGTTGAAGGCCGTCTTCCATTCATCGCCCTCTCTGATCCGTACCAGGTTGTATGCCCCTCGTAAATCCAATTTAGAAAAAAATCTTAGCATTAGTGACCTGCGTAAATAAATCGTCAATCAGAGGCAACAAATAACGTTTTTTTACCGTAATTTTATTTAGGCCTCTATAATCAAGACCTCCATCTTTTTTCTTAACAAAAAAAACCCCTGCTCCAGCAGGTGACCGAGATGGCCGAATGAACCCCTTGGCTAGGTTCTCACGAATGTACTCCTGCATGGCTAATTTTTATGGCCCAGACAAGTTATAGAGGTGGCCTCTAGGGGGCATACAACCTGAATGGAGATCAATAGGACAATCAAAAGGGCGATGTGGGGGAAGTTTGTCGGCTGACTTGGCAAAACAATCTGAGTACTGATCTGGCACACCCTCCACATGAACCTTAGTCTCTCCCAATGTTCCCTTCACAAGGCAGTTTTGAAAACAGTGGGGGGACCAGCTGGTTAGCTGACCAGTGGCCCAATTGATCTGAGGTGAGTGCACCTATAACCAAGGCATACCAAGAATAATCGTGGAGGTGGCCATATGTAACACAAAAAACTGTAACTTCTCAGAATGTAACACCCCGATAGTAATCTCTACTTCTGGTGTCTGAGACAGCGGACTGTTTCCCTGCAGAGGGGAGTCATCCACTGCCGTAACCTGAATACATGGGTTTATCGGCGTGACCGGAATACCCAATTTTTTAGCAAACTCAAAATCCATAAAATTAGCTGCTGAGCCTGAATCAATGAAGGCCTCAGTAACTTCAGACTTATCTTCCCAAGAAATAGTACAAGGGAGAAGAAGTCGCTCGTCATTGAGGGGTACCAACGGAGCGCCTAGGGCCTGACCCCTGAGTACACCTAGGCAGTAGCGTTTCCCGATCTCTTGGGACAATTTTGCACCCTATGACCCCCCTCTGCACAGTAGAGACACAACTGTTCAGACAACCTGCACTTCCGCTCCACCTGAGATAAACGAGACCGACCAATCTGCATTGGCTCAGATGGAGGCGAAGCGGGTGAAGGTGGAGTTACTGGAGGTGGAGTCTCTGGAGGTGCAGCATGAGACACAATTTTTACAGTACTTCTACCATGGGTCTGCCCATGATAGCGCAGACGGCGATCAATTCGAATGGCAGATGCAATGGCTTCATCAATGGACCTAGGTTCAGGTTGTCCTAACATGAGCTCTGAAACCTCATCTGAAAGCCCTGACAAAAAACAATCGAGTAATGCATATGTGTCCCACCTGGCAGACACTGACCACCTCCTAAATTCGGCTGCATAATCCTGCACCGAACCCTTGCCTTGACGCAATAATTTGAGCTTCCGCTCAGAAGTTGAGGCTATGTCTGGATCGTCGTAAATTATGGCCATAGCATTAAAAATTTCCTGCACAGAGGTCATGGCTTTGTGATCGTCGGGGAGACTATATGCCCAGGTCTGGGAGTCGCCTGATAATAAGGTCTTAATAAACGTGATTCTTTGAGTAATGGTACCTGATGTATTAGGTCTTAACTCAAAGTATGACAACACTCTACTCCTAAAATTTCGGAAATCAGATCTGTGGCCAGAAAACCTTTCTGGTACGGGCATACGTATGTCTGTGCTAAGAGGAGATCGCACATCATTCACAGCCGTCTGTACGGCATGAACAGACCCAGACAAAGCATTAAGTTGCATCTGGTTGCTGCCCAGTACCCGGTTGATATCTTCCACCGCAGTGGTGAGGGTACCCAGACGGGCTGTGAGTGCGTCCATTTGAGTTTGGTCTGCCGTTCTGTAACGATCGGTGTAACACAGAGAGGATCTGATTACTGGTGACCTGCAGTATCACCGAGAATACAGAATATACCTGATTATTGATGATCTGCAGTATCACCGATAATCAGATATATCAACTAATCTCTGGACACCTGAGAGATGAGAGTGTTTTGGTGCAACAGTAATACTTTGAGGAACGCACCCGTAAGATGGGTGCTAGGTAGTAACAGATACTGCTATGGAACAGATTCCTTCTACAGGCCTGCAGCTCCCCAAGGGGAGAAGCAAGGCTGAGAGAGAGAAGGAGTGACACCAATGGTGAAGTGTCACTGACAGGTCTGTGAACTATCTCCAGACAGGGAAGATAGTTCTCGAGGTCGGACAGGCCAGGTCGGCAACAGACAGACAGATAAGGTACAGAGACAGGAGGCAGATGTGGATTCCAGAGACTAGCCGAGTTCAGCAACAGAGTATCAGAATGACAAAGGTACACAATCAGAGATCAGAAGAATGGTCAGGAAAGCAGAAGGTCATAACAAATAATCAACAATGCCTAGACTTGAGCGTGAGCTCCAAGATTCTCACACTCCAGGAACTAGACTAGATAATACAAATATACAGATGGTACAGAATTCCTAGACTAAGGTGTGAGATCCTTGGCCATCAACACCTTTGGAAACTGGTCTAATAACACAGATACAGACAAGGTCTGAGTGCTACCACGTAGTGATCGCAACGGCAGACAATCAGCAAATGCCCAGCCACCAGTATATGTAGCTCAGCGCTCTCCGGCGCCTCCCCCAAGTGCTGGACCAATGGAATCCGTCTCGGGCATCAGCTGACCAGCCTGGTCAGCTGATCCCCCACTGACTGGTACAAAGCTCTTCCTCTCAGCGTGCGCGCGCGTCCACCTAAACCTAGGTGGACTACAGCTCCCAGCCACACCAGAATCCTGCTGCGAAATGCCTGTTGTGCTGCACGCGGAATCCGCCACCATGTCTCCAGCGCATGCGGCGGTTCTTCCGCGTTCAGGCAAACACAAAGACGCGTGAGCACATACATCAGTGGCCACGCTGGACACGGAATTCGCCGCCTTGCCATGATCGCATGTGGCGGTGCTTCCGCGTTTTCTCACAGTTTGCAAGTAAAATGTAGTTTCAGTAGTGTATTTTGTGCCTTGGAAAGTATAGGGTGTAGTAGTCCTAATAGTGCTAGGAAAGTTACTCTTCCGTTTGTTACCATGAAGTACCTGAACCCTCTTTTTCACCAGTTGTTGGTCATCTACTGCCTACTAACACAAATTGCAAGGACAACAAACAAACAACAAAATGTTTGCTAAGTTCCTTTGTCCCATAGGACCCAAAGTGCATAGGCTTGTATCAGATCAATACAGAGTTGTAGTTTGTGATGTGGTACAGGGAAAACAAGTTATTTAATCATTAATGCCAGACTAAGTGGGTTTTTTTTGTTTTTTTTTTAAGACTCTGGCTCCAAAGGTGCCCAGTTGGGGGTGGTGGTCACAATATTATATCTTGATGATCTGAAGCTGTAGGAGGTTTGACACAATTGCAAAAAGTATTTGGGGCCTGGATCATGTAGAGATTTAAATGTAAGTATGCTCACTTTGAAGAGGATTCTACATGTATGGGTGGCCAAAGGAGTTTGCACAGACTTGGTATGTGTCTGTACTAACCGCAGGTGGTGCAGTTCTTTATTTGGAAGGCTTGCATAGGGGGCAATACAGTTGTCCAATGAAGTCATATGAGGAAGGTGTGAACTAGAGTTTGAAAATCCTCTGATAGTATGAGATAGCACATTTTTGCAATATTCCTTAGTCCCAAAAAAATAATGTTGTACAGCAGTTGAAATTTAATTCATGACGTTTAACTTGTTAACTAGTAATTATGAGGCAATCACTCTAGTATATGTGTTATTTGGCCAATATCAGCATCCTAAATGTATCCCCCATAGCCATTAAACCCCAGGAAATGGTTTCTTAGTCACCTATCTGAGCGCTCAGCTGTGCATCTGAATGAACTGGATAACTTGCTTTCCTGGCAATAAGCAACAAACAAGGTTAAAGCCCACTGGGTTCGATAGATTACGTTAATGCCCCTTTTGAGTAGGTTGCCAGCCAAGTTAGGTCCAGATAATAAAAGCATGTAGGTCGGCAAAGTGTGGATGGTGTTTAGTAGGAACTGTTGGCCTCAATATGTAAAATGTACATCCATATTTTACCTATGCTTTCTATAATGTTTGTAATGATGTGTAGGGATGCTTATTTGCATTTCACAGAATAGAAATTTCTGCGTTTCCGATAGGTTTCTGCTCGGAACTCAGAAATCGGAAAACAGAATTCAAAATCGGATTTTGGCGGAAATACAACATTACCACAACTCTGTAACTTCTGACTAATCACAGAACGTGGAAGCATTGGACCAATCCGAAAATGCAGAAACATCTCAGAAGTATTTTTCCAGTCAGAGAATGCAAAAAAATTACAAAAAAAGGCTACTCAGAAATCGGAACTCAGAAATCGATTGGAAATCCATGGAATCAGTAATTAGCATTGGATTTTCCACGGAATCGGAAATTGGCATTTTTGACCATCTCTACTGACATGTCTACTATGCGATGTTATTTACATTGTGTTCTCTATCATTCAAAATAAAAACATAAAAATGGTTTATGATGAAAAAATAAATATATATCAGCACTGGACATCAGTGACTAGCCACTCTGCAACCACATAATGCCAATTGGTGGCCGCAGAGTGGCTCCACCAGGACCGCCTAACGCCGTTTGGCATCAAGTCCTGGGGGTGGAGATTAGCAGGGATAGTGCGCACGGATGCGCGCGCATCCCCACTGATTTACAGAGCGGTACTCCTTAAACAACCTGCATGGGACAAGATTAACAACTATTTTCTTTTGTACAGTGCTGCACTAGATCACAGCGGACAACCCTGTCACTTGGCTGTCCCCTGGAGTGGCTCAAAAGTGATCCCTCTCATAGGTTGCCGCCTATGAGAGGCAATCCCTGTGATTGGGTCTCAAGGGGAGGGAGGGAAGGGGGAGGGATAATTAAGAAAACACAATTTAATAAAAAAAAAAGAACATTACGATCAATAAAAAAAATACAGATCACAGCAGCAATCATAGGAAAAAAAGGAGGCAAGATTCATTTGTGTGCTAAGTTGTATGGCCGTGCAGCGAACTGTTAAAGCTGCAGTGTGCTGAATTGTAAAAATGCCCTGGTCACTAGGGGTGTGTAAGCCTGTGGATATAAAGCAGTTAAACTCCACTCATAGGACATCCCTACCAGGCATGGAGTCTAGTTAGATCATCCTGGGGATCCCACTCATTGGAACCTTCCCTGCCGACCACAAGCCTGCATTCCTGGTCAGCTGACTGGTTTTCAGCCCTGATATTTTTCTGTTCTTCAAGTTTTGCTGCAAGCTGACATTTTTTAAAGGACAACTGAAGAGAGAGGTATATGGAGGCTGCTATGTTTATTTCCTTTTAAGCAATACCAGTTGCCTGGCAGCCCTGCTGATCCTCTGCCTCTAATACTATTAGCCATAGCCCCTGAACAAGCATGCAGCAGATCAGGAGTTTCTGACATTAATGTCAAATCTGACAAGACTAGCTGCATGCTTGTTTCTGGTGTTATTCAGACACTACTGCAGAGAAATAGACCAGCAGGGCTGCCAGGCAACTGGTATTGATATAGGCCTGGTGCACACCAAAAACCGCTAGCAGATCCGCAAAATGCTAGCAGATTTTGAAACGCTATTTTTTATTTTTCTATGGCGTTTTGCTAGCGTTTTGCGGATTGCTGAAGCGGATTTCCGTATAGTACATTTCATATATTGTTACAGTAAAGCTGTTACTGAACAGCTTCTGTAACAAAAACGCCTGCAAAACCGCTCTGAACTGCTGTTTTTCAGAGCGGTTTGCGTTTTTCCTATACTTAACATTAAGGCAGAAACGCATCCGCAATCCAAAAAATGCCTCACCCCGGGAGTATGCGTTTCTGCAAAACGCCTCCCGCTCTGGTGTGAACCACCCCATTGAGATACACTGACCAAGCGGATCCGCAGCCGCAAGCAGCTGCAGAAACGCTGAAAAAGCCGCTCGGTGTGCACCAGCCCTAAAAGGAAATAAATATGGCAGCCTCCGTATACCTCTTACTTCAGTTCCCCTTTAAAGCAAAGTATCTACAAGTACGTAACCATTCAACATTCTAAACTCCTTTTTTTTTTTCTTTTCTTTCTTTAATTGTAGGTATGTTTTCTGCTTTTTTGGCAACGTCTTGTCAAAAAAGTAAATATTTTATCTAAATGTATCCCAAAAAATTATGAAATGCTCTATAGAATAAACAGTAATACATTTTTTTAATCCCATATTCATTTGAGCTGCTCAAATAATTAATCTCAGTAGGTTCTTGTGCAATTAACTGAGCATATAAAAGTATCATAAGAACACCCATATACGCATGCTACCATGCAGCTTGTTGCCATTTACGTTTACTTGTTTCAGATTTGCTGTTAACTGAGCTTTGTTACCCAGAACAACTATCAGAAGAAAACATTACATCGCTCTTTGTCACTGTCACTGATGCCATGCTGTTATTTTGTGCTGAAGCTCACACCTGTTATCAATAAATCTTGGGATGGTCAGCGACAGAGTTATAGAAATTTGAAAAAAATCACATCAATAAGCTTTAATAGGCTATTCAATTTTTTTCCCTGGTATAGCTCACTATAATTTGCTGAGTTCTTGAATATTTAAGGTATACAAGAACATGTAACAGATGATTTATTTTGCTTCTTAATTATAAGCGTACCATTGCACAATATTCCAAATTTAATTTTCATGGGCACACACACGTTTTTAAGCACTCCTTTCATCTTCATGTTTAAGTGGGTCAAATAACAATAAAACACTCATACTAAAGTTGGCCAAAAGCCTAATAAAACAATTAACAAAATGGGTTAAAAATCAAACATCAAAATTCTTCTCCTTGGCAGGATGTCTCACCATTCTCATTCTCATCATTTAACCACTTCGCATCCAGATCTTGTTTTCAACTTATTGACCAGAGCAGTTTTGACAGTTTAGCTATGTCCCTATTTAATCAGAAATAACTTTGTCCCTAATTATGACACAGAAATGAAATATACATTGTTTTTTTCAAGCCAAACTAGGCTTTCATTGTATGCCATTTTTTCCCCTCAAACAATTTTGTTTTCTATGAATTTTAATTGGAAAACAAAGAAAAAATAGAAAAAACATGTATTTCTCAGTTTTACCAATTCCAGTTTAAAAATAAAAAGTGCTACTGTAGATAAAAAAAACACAAATTTTGTTTGGCTATTCTTACTGCTTATCACAAAACTTAGATTATGTTCCGGTCACAATTTATGGTGAAGATATTTGATTCTGAAATAATGCTACAGAGTGTGTTTTTCACTATGAAATGAGAAAATACAGGTATTTTTAATAGTAAAAATCAATCTCATTAGCTCAGGAAACTTATATTCCCATTCACCAATTAGTCCTGCATCAGATAGTACCAAAAATGTGCACAGGAGAAAGCCCAATCCTGCACAGCACTGCTTCTGCTACAAGACGTATATCTACTGACCTGTGGCTTAGATGAAGTCCCAGAGGACGTATATCTACTGACCTGTGGACGAAGTGGTTAAAGCACACCTGAATTAAGATGGATATGGAGAATGATATATTTATTTCCTTTTTAACAATTCACATTGCCTGGCTTTCCTGCTGATTCTCCGCCTTTAATCGTTTTAGTCACAGACCCTGAACAAGCATGTTGTTTCCATTCTGACTGGATTAGCTGCATGCTTGTTTGAGGTGTGTGATTCAGATACTACTGATGCCTGAAAGATCGACAAGACTGCCAGGCAATGGGTATTGTTTGAAAGGAATACTATCGATACCCAAGTGTTCTAAAATGACAATGTACAAATAATGTCTAAGTAGCTGTGTAAACATTTTTCTACTTTTCATGTTAAATATCAGAGTCAAAAACTGTAATTTATTGAGGGTAGGATTTAGCTATATTGGGACAAATCAATTGCAGAAGGGGTGTCTGCTTCAATGCACAGCTAGTGTTGGGCGAACACCTGGATGTTCGGGTTCGCGAAGGTTCGCCGAACATGGCCGCGATGTTCGGGTGTTCACGCCGAACTCCGAACATAATGGAAGTCAATGGGGACCCGAACTTTCGTGCTTTGTAAAGCCTCCTTACATGCTACATACCCCAAATTTACAGGGTATGTGCACCTTGAGTGGGTACAAGAGGAAAAAAAAATAGCAAAAAGAGCTTATACTTTTTGAGAAAATCGATTTTAAAGTTTCAAAGGGAAAACTGTCTTTTAAATGCGGGAAATGTCTGTTTTCTTTGCACAGGTAGCATGCATTTTGCCGCCATGCAGTCATAAATGTAATAAAGATAAGAGGTTCCATAAACAGGGACCGGCAACGCTAACCCAGCAGCAGCACACTGGATGGAACAGGAGGAGGCGCAGGAGGAGAAGGCCACGCTTTGAGACACAACAACCCAGGCCTTGCATGAGGACAAGAAGCGTGCAGATAGCATGCATTTTGCCGCCATGCAGTCATAAATGTAATAAAGATTAGAGGTTCCATAAACAGGGACCGGCAACGCTAACCCAGCCAGCAGCAGCACACGTGATGGAACAGGAGGAGGCGCAGGAGGAGAAGGCCACGCTTTCAGACACAACAACCCAGGCCTTGCATGAGGACAAGAAGCGTGCGGATAGCATGCATTTTGCCGCCATGCAGTCATAAATGTAATAAAGATAAGAGGTTCCATAAACAGGGACTGGCAACGCTAGCCCAGCAGCAGCACACGTGATGGAACAGGAGGCGGCGTAGGAGGAGAAGGCCACGCTTTGAGACACAACAACCCAGGCCTTGCATGAGGACAAGAAGCGTGCAGATAGCATGCATTTTGCCGCCATGCAGTCATAAATGTACACAGAGCACAATGCTATACAGTGGTGGGTGGGTGAGCGGTGTACTACTGTTCCCAGCAGACACACAGAGTGGCAGTAAACACAATGCTATACAGTGGTGGCTGAGCGGTGTACTACTGTTCCCAGCAGCGACACAGAGCACAATGCTATACAGTGGTGGGTGGGTGAGCGGTGTACTACTGTTCCCAGCAGCGACACAGAGCACAATGCTATACAGTGGTGGGTGAGCGGTGTACTACTGTTCCCAGCAGAGACACAAAGTGGCAGTAAACACAATGCTATACAGTGGTGGCTGAGCGGTGTACTACTGTTCCCAGCAGCGACACAGAGCACAATGCTATACAGTGGTGGGTGAGCGGTGTACTACTGTTCCCAGCAGAGACACAGAGTGGCAGTAAACACAATGCTATACAGTGGTGGCTGAGCGGTGTACTACTGTTCCCAGCAGCGACACAGAGCACAATGCTATACAGTGGTGGGTGGGTGAGCGGTATACTACTGTTCCCAGCAGCGACACAGAGCACAATGCTATACAGTGGTGGGTGAGCGGTGTACTACTGTTCCCAGCAGAGACACAGAGTGGCAGTAAACACAATGCTATACAGTGGTGGCTGAGCGGTGTACTACTGTTCCCAGCAGCGACACAGAGCACAATGCTATACAGTGGTGGGTGAGCGGTGTACTACTGTTCCCAGCAGAGACACAGAGTGGCAGTAAACACAATGCTATACAGTGGTGGCTGAGCGGTGTACTACTGTTCCCAGCAGCGACACAGAGCACAATGGTATACAGTGGTGGGTGAGTGGTGTACTACTGTTCCCAGCAGCGATACAGAGCACAATGCTATACAGTGGTGGGTGAGCGGTGTACTACTGTTCCCAGCAGAGACACAGAGTGGCAGTAAACACAATGCTATATAGTGTGGGTGAGCGGTGTACTACTGTTCCCAGCAGCGACACAGAGCACAATGCTATACAGTGGTGGGTGAGCGGTGTACTACTGTTCCCAGCAGAGACACAGAGTGGCAGTAAACACAATGCTATACAGTGGTGGCTGAGCGGTGTACTACTGTTCCCAGCAGCGACACAGAGCACAATGCTATACAGGGTGAGCGGTGTACTACTGTTCCCAGCAGACACACAGAGTGGCAGTAAACACAATGCTATATAGTGTGGGTGAGCGGTGTACTACTATTCCCAGCAGCTACACAGAGCACAATGCTATACAGGGTGAGCGGTGCACTACTGTTCCCAGCAGAGAGACACAGAGTGGCAGTAAACACAATGCTATATAGTGTGGGTGAGCGGTGTACTACTATTCCCAGCAGCGACACAATGACCGGGGGACCCTGGCTAGCCTGGCTGGAGAGAGAACTACCCTGCCTGCCTACCCAAAGCTAAACCCACAGACAAATGGCGGAGAAATGACGTGGATCGGGTATTAATTTACCCGAACCACGTGACCCGTTCGGCCAATCAGAGCGCGTTCGGGTCCGAACCACGTGACCCGTTCGGCCAATCACAGCGCTAGCCGAACGTTCGGGTAACGTTCGGCCATGCTCTCTTAGTTCGGCCATATGGCCGAACAGTTTGGCCAAACACCATCAGGTGTTCGGCCGAACTCGAACATCACCCGAACAGGGTGATGTTCTGCAGAACCCGAACAGTGGCGAACACTGTTCGCCCAACACTATGCACAGCCAGAGTTGCATATCAGACAACAGAAAGCAAATATCAAACTCTGAAAGCAAAAACAATATGAAAAAACTGTGACAATTAGTTACATTTCCTCTGCTCTCTTCAGACACTTTAGTCAGAAACAGAGCTCCCAACAGCTGCAGCTCCTGTGTCCTGTCTTTCTCTGTCACACACAGAGCTACACATAGAGGTAACTGATCAAGTGTGAGGGGAATTTCCCCTCTCCTCATGGCTCAGTCAGCCGTCAGTTTTGGCATCAGTAAACTTTGAATGTATTTTGCTAACAGTAAACAAAAAAGTTGCTACTAAAATGTATACACCAGTACTTAGCAGCACTTCCCAAACAATTCCCGTGTCAATTGAAAAAAAAAAATATGTGAATCGATAGTATTCCTTTAAAGGATATAAATATTTTCAGCCTCCATATCCCTCTCATTTGAGCTGTGTTTTACCATGAAAAAAAACAACAACATTTCTTGCAACTTTTCAGCTGATCTTCAAGCTTGTTAAGGGTCTATGGCTAATAGTATTATAGGCAGAGGATCAGCAGGACAGCAAGGCAAGAAAATAAATATTAACCTCCCAGGCAGCAAGCCCAAGCTATGTTGGGGCTAGGTACCAGGAGCTCAATGCAGAGTATCAGAGGCACCTCTAGGCACTAGCTGATAAGCCAACTGCCTGGAGCGGCAGATTTATCTGGGGGTGCTTCCAGGGGGAAAAAAGTTTGTTTTTCCTGTCCTTAGAGACTGAAAACTGAGGGTGCAGAGATAAAAAGTTCTAATGAAAACATCTGCTGCTCATCCTCTCACAAGGGCCCTGATTCACAAAGCTGTGATAACTCAATTATCACGCCTAAAAGACTTTAGGCGTGATAAGCCGTGCAAAGCTGAGTTATCACCGATTTGTGCTGCTCTTCGCGCGAAGCTCCCGCGCGCAAAGTTTTGCGCGCGTAGCGCACCGCGCTGTGCGCGCAAAGTCCCATAGGGCTCAATGGACGCTGCGCGCGAAGCATGGTACACTGCACGCGCACCGCGGTGCGCTACGCGCGCAAAACTTTGCGCGCGGGAGATCGCGCGAGTTTCTTCTTATCACGCCTAAACTGAGTTTAGGCGTGATAAAGGGCTTTTCACAGGCATGCAAACACTTTGCACCGCTTTGTGAATCAAGCCCAAGGAGTCTACAAAACTTTTGTCTACAACTCTTTGTGTGACGTTCCCTAATTAGTTGTTATCTCGGGTTCTAGGAGTGTGTCTGTTCACTCCTGTCCTTCTCCTCCTTATGACCATGAAAAGAAAACAAAGAAGAGGAGGATGCTGTCTTTCTGGGAAACAGGTACAAGGCATCCCAGAACGGACTGGCCGGGGGCAAAGGGGAGAGATTTTTGTCCAGGCTGCTGGTACAGTGTCTGGTGCGTTGAGGTTTTTCTTGTATAAGGCAATGTGAAGCACTAGGCTGGCTGAGGAGGCTTGCCTTATGCAGAGTCCAAAGAAAAAAACTCTGTCGGCTATCTCACCATTTTAAAGTCTGCATGTGGACAGCTTGATAAGGTATTACACAGGGTGAAACGTTTTCGACTGTCCCTAGACTCCAGGAGGGCTGCTGCAGCCTTGTGTGAGAGACTGGCAGGGCAGGAGTCACATTACAGACAAGTAGCCTCTGTGAGATATGAGACTGCAATACTATCTAAGCTCTCTGCTCCATCTCAGTATCTCTCCACTTCTCTTCTCTCCCTTATTAACCTTTGTTCCCCCTTACCCTAGTGCTGGCTGTCTTCTTGTCATACAGGAAAGCTAAATAAAAGTTATTTTCTCCCCTCTCTCTGGATAGTGTAATGGTTAAGGGCTTTGCCTCTGGCACTGGCGACCTGGGTGCAAACCTCAGCTATTCCTGCTCAGTAAGCCAGCACTTATTCAATAGGAGACCTTGGGCAAGACTCCCTAACACTGCTAATGCCTATAGAATATGTCCTAGTGGCTGCAGCTCCTGAGTCCGCCAGGAGAAAAATGCAATATAAATGTTCCTTGTCATTTTCTACTTTGCCCCCCACCACCTCTTACCCTCACAATTTAATAACCCCGATATTGTTATTAGTAACCCTAACCTATAGCTGTCAACACATGCATTTATTTCTACTGACAGATTATTTCACTAGGATTGAATCTGGTGATTATCAACCACCCACATCGATTATACTTTCACTGGCAGAACTGTTCGGGCCATCTCTCTTTACCAGCTGGAAACCTCCTAATAAGAAACAGAATTAATGCAAAACTTTCATTATTCTTACAGTTGGTGAACCATGAGATAAAACTACATCAGCCAAATCCTTAAAAAGCAAGTGTTTAAAGCACAAAAGGAGTTCCATATTGTGTCCATCTCATTCTATTATATAGTGTTAATATGCTTAGCCTTTGAATAGCAAACTGTTAATTTACCTCACATAAAATGCCATCCAATAGCAATGGAGAACCAGACTGGTCCATATGAATTTATTCTGCTGGGATTTACCAAGGATCCACACATAAACATTGCTTTGTTTCTATTATTTTTTGTTATGTACGTTATAACCTTTGTTGCCAACTGCCTAATAATAATCATTATCATTTTTAATCCTCGATTACACATCCCAATGTTCTTTTTTCTTTGCATCTTATCAGTTTTGGACCTGTCTTATTCTTCAACTGCCGTGCCAAAGTTTCTAGTCAACCTTCTCTCTAAAAAGCCAACGATCTCCGTCCTTGGCTGTTCCATTCAGCTTTACATGATTCTTCTACTTGGAGGTACGGAATGTCTCCTCCTGGCCCTTATGGCTTATGACCGATATGTGGCTATTTGTCGACCTTTGCACTATCCCATTATTATGAGATGGAGTGTTTGCTATCAGCTAATTACCCTTGTCTTCGTAGCTGGCTTTAGAATATATGTGCTTCCATCAGTCATAATACCTCTTTCTCTTTGCCATAAAAACCAAGTGAATCACTTTATGTGCGAGGTTTTGGCCGTAATAAAGTTATCGTGCAGCACTATCGACTTAAGTGAATTTGTCATCTTTTTTTCTAGTTTCATCTCTCTTCTCCTCCCATTTATGTTCATTATAGTGTCTTATATTTGCATTATCTGTTCCATAGTAAAAGTTCCCTCCAGAGGAAGATCGAAGGCTTTTTCTACATGCACTTCCCATATTTCAGTGGTGGCCTTGTTTTTTGGGACGGGTATGATCATGTACTTTGGACCATCGTCACAGTACTCATCTAATCAAGAGAAATATGTTTCAGTATTTTATGTTGTTGTATCGCCAATGTTGAATCCTCTTATTTATAGTTTAAGTAACAGAGAAGTTAAAGTGACCTTTATAAAAGTGTTATCCAGACATATTAATACTCAGGCCAGATCTGCAAGCCTACAAATTCCTGAGGGGTTCAGTAGTGGTACTTGACTTTGCTGAACATTTTTGATGTTCATTCTTATTCCCACTTACACTAGTGATGAAGCAGTTCACCTGGGCATTTATACCACTTGGGCACTGATATTACATGTGTTAGGATTAGGGAGTCTTTGCATTGACAGGTTAGGATCAACAAATGGAAACTCTCAGCCAAGGGAAACTATGGATCAAAGGCTTAAAGTTTATTGGCTCCCAGTTGTTATCCCACGTACATTCAATAAAGTTTTGATGCACTTGATGAACCCTATTTATTAAATGGCGGTATGCACATATGGACAAGAAAAGACACAGAACATTTATATGTGCTTTTCTCCTGGCCGACTCAGCATCAGAGCTGCAGCCACTACACTGCCACTGCAGTCAATAAAAAGTATGCTTCACTGCCTCTGTTATTGCACACATTATGAGGCAATGCACTGCATGCAGTGGGTTGGGATACTTGCATTGGATCCCAACGCACCGTATGCACTCTGAACGTTGCAAAAATGTACTACTAAAGAGTGACTTCTGCTTTAAGATGCCCTCATGAAGTCACACACCACATTGCACTACTGTAAATGTAGCCTAAAAGCCAGACATGCATCCAGCTAGTGTACGGTGGCTTGACAGTATACCAGTTAAGGGCTCTGCCTCTGACTCCAGCGACCAGGGTTCAAATCTCTGCTCTGCCTGTTCAGTAAGCCAGCACCTATTCAGTAGGAGACCTTAGGCAAGTCTTCCTAGCACTGCTGCTGCCTATAGGCAAGTCTTCCTAACACTGCTACTGCCTATAGAGCGCGTCCTAGTGGCTGCAGCTCTGGCGCTTTGAGTCCGCCAGGAGAAAAGTGTGATATAAATGTTTTGTGTGTGTCTACAACTTCTGCTTTTGGTTCCTTTTTGCTCCCTATAACTGTGTCCAGCGTGGACACAGTAGCTCTAGATATACGTCTGGCTTTTAAGGACATATAGGCATCATTTGCATATACAAATGCAATTGAATTGGTATTAGGGTTATGGGATTTGGTAATTGGGATGGCATTATAGGATGTTCTTCTCAATTGACTGAAGAAATGTGAATACCTTCTGATTTTAGTGGGATTTTATTTATTTATTATTATTATTGTTTTTTTTTTTTTTTTTTTTTTTACCATAGCTTTTTTGTTTCTTTTAGCCCCTTGCAAAATCCTTATCCTGATCCATGATGATTTATGATGTTAATCATTATTATTATTATTATTTTTTTTTAAAGCGCCAACATATTCCATGGCGTTGTACAAAGTAAGAAACAAACATGAGGTACATAATAATACAGACAATGGTGTACACCAATACACAAGATACATAATTAGTGACAAAATACAAAACAATTATACAGCATACAGAATTCAAAATACAGAAGTGGTAATGACAGTGATAAAAGTAACATGATGAATAAAATGTATAATGATTTCCAAGACACAAAAGGGGTAGAGAGCCCTGCCCTTGCGAGCTTACAGTCTAAAGGGAATGGGGGGAAAACAAGAGGAGGGGTAGTATACGATAAAATATATAGAAGCAGTGTGTTTTAGGATACCTAGTAGGAGTGCAATTTGGTCTTAGTACAAAGGGAAGTGGCCTAGGGTAGCGTATATGCTTGTCGGAACAAATGAGTTTTTAGAGAGCGTTTAAAAGTAACAAAGGTTGGCGAGTGATGGATGTGTTGTGGGAGGAGATTCCAGAGAAGGGGTGAATCACGTGCAAAATCTTGTAAGCGTGAATGCGAGGAGGTGATTCTAGAGGAGGACAACAGAAGATCGTGTGCAGATCTGAGATTGCGATTGGGTTTGTATCTGGAAATTAGTGAGGAGATGTACCGGGGAGATTGTGGAGAGCTTTGTAGGTTAGGGTTAGGAGTTTGAACTGGATCCTCTGTTAATGGGTATTAATAGATAGTACATTTTTTCCTTGTCTAGAAATGCTAAATTAAGATTTCTCCCTGCCATGGCAACCATCCAATGAGCCCTTCTTGTAACTGCTCCGTAATTTTTATTTTTCAATCTCAAAATGTCAATTTCCTTCTGCAGTGGGGGGGGGGGGGGGGGGTTAATTCATGCAGAGAGGAAACTTCCCATCTGGAAATAAATGATGATATAAAAGGCCTATATTCACCAGAAAGGCAGTCCCATTCAATTCACATCCTTGTCATGGCACCTTAGGTTCCAACTAATATGAAGAGCAAAGGAAGGAGATACCTTGATGTTCACCCTTTCCAGTCTAGTGACTATGCCCCAAATATTCGACAAAAAAAAAAATGATTGCAGCTAGGGGGTGCTGTTGCCAGATAAAATCCAGCATAGTGTCAGCGCCTTTGGATCAAAATTTCAGACTAAGTCCGACACATTGATTGCTGCCAGCCAAATCCTCTGCTGCTGTGTCACATAATTTAAATATTACAGGAGCAAATGTGGGCCTGCCACTAGGGGTCCCATCGCTGGATCTAGTGCAACTTAATATAACTTTATGTCAGATACTTTGATACTTTGATACCCTCTGACATGATGTGCTGTGATAATTCCTACCTGATGCCACCCCCCCCCCCCCCTCCAACCAAACACAAACTCCTTCTTAAATGCCTAACAGTAACCACTTACGGTAATACTGTAGCTCTAACCTCTCCCTACCTCTTTCCTCTCCCTGTCCCTCTCCTGACACTAACCCTCCTAACCATGACCTGTGACCTTAGCTGATACCTTCCATAGTCTTCTTTTTCAGCGCTTAGTTCAGACGCTCAGCTGTTTTTGTATAGCCGTGCACTAAGCACCCTGAATCTTGTTAAACTAGTAGTGAGAACTCAGTAATAAAATAGTTACACACCCAAACTAAACACTCTACATGTGTTAAAACTCATGGCTGGCCCTGAACTATACTATAGTGCAGTTCTGATGCCTAAATACTTCAGCTATGCAATAGCCAAGCACAGTCACCCAAATTAAGCCCTGTATATAATATGTGCAAATTTGGACAGAGGCGCCAGGCAGGTTAAAATGATCTAAAAACAACTAAAAAGGAGGAGTACAGGTGGACTTACCTCCTGAAATGATGGACAATCGAGATTGTTCAAATCGCAAATAACAATTTATTTTGGCACTCCGCAACGCGTTTCGCAGGTATAACCCGCTTCATCAGGCAAGGAGTGCAAGCTCAAAAAGGTCCAATAGTGGCAATGCGCCAGACATTCCTCCATTGTCCAGACTTTCAGTTCTGAAGGTTCAGGCAGAGGAAAAAGGCAAAATCAACCATATGCAGCCCCAAAACCATATCAAGCACTGTGTTAAAAAGAGTGGAATCCCAATAGGAATAGTGATTTGATCATATAAACGTTCTAAGAGTCAGAGGGGCATATAATCAGCATAGTCCTACCATTTCAGGATTTTCACCAGTCAGCTATGGGGGATGTAAATGTTTGTAATGACCTTGTGCCACAATACTAAGATATTGGGGGATTCAACAACATATCTCATCATGTCATGAAAAAGGCATATCAGGCCTCCTGCCATGGCAGCAGCATAGGAGATGTGGATAGATGTACATATAATGGGCTCTAGTCGCAAAGCATTACCACATTCGGTAAAGCTGAAAACAGCTGATTTTACCAATCACCTTCACACATTAGAATTCACAAAACCTATTACCACACAAAAAATTAGAGTTACCGACTAGTGAGGTAAATTAACGACTTGTGTTGTATTTGCCTCAAGAAATGTCAAGAAATTGCAATTCACAAAGATTTCTGCATTCGGTTTACTGGGCAAAAGTGTTCGGCATTTTTCTCTAGCTCATAGCAGCCAATAACTCACTCTCTCCATGCTGTCTCTGTGCAGTAGACTTGACAGACAGCCTTTGGGCAGAGCAAGGCAGCCAATAGGGAGAGCCGCACCGTCCACTGTATCAGAGCAGTGGAAGGTGACTTTCTGAGGGCTTTTTTGCATCCCGTTAGATGTGAAAATCTTTATTATGGCATACAGAAGAGCTCCCCCTGGTGGCTGCAGCACATCTAAAGGGATGACTGGGATGTACAGGACAGGAAACCTCCAAGTCACACACACTGCTCCCTGCCTCTCAGCTGACCTGCTACATGCTGGTAAGTGACACTTACCGAGCAGGGCTTAGTGAATTGATGCATGTTTGTTCGGTAAATTACCAAACTTCTGCCTCATGTGCAAAATCTTTAGTGAATTTGAAAAAAAGTGTAAAATACCAAAAGAGGTATCTTACCGAATAAATGTATTTTACCGAACTGCGCTTTGTGAATAGAGCCCAATGTGGGAGATATGGTAGATACATAACATGGTGTTGTTGGGAGGAGCAATGGAAATTCAAAACACATCAATGGTTAAAATTAGGTGTTTGGAATGTTGGTGTGGCCATAATTTAGCAGCACAATATTTTGGTTTGCCCATTTTTATCACAATGATCAGAGTTGGTCCCAGGGGAAATAATTTAGGAAGAATGTCAGTGCAGGAACCAGGCATTGGCTTTTAACCATTTCATCCCACGGATATTTTTCACCTTATGCATCAGAGCAATTTTCACCTCCCATTCATTCGCTAATAACTTTATCACTTCTTAACACAATTTATTGATCTATATCTTGTTTTTTCTGCCACTAATTAGGCTTTCTTGGGTGGTACATTTTGCTAAGAATTTTTTTTTATAAATGCATTTTAACAGGATTAATAAGGAAAAAAAATAGAAAAATGCATTATTTCTCAGTTTTCGTCCATTATAGCTTTAACATAATCCACACTACCATAATTAAAACCTATGTATTTTATTTGCCCGTTTGTCTCTGTTATGACACCATTTAAATTATGTCCCTATTACAATGTATGGCGCCAATATTTTATTTGGAAGTAAAGGTGCATTTTTTTCCATTTTGCATCCATCACTATTTACAAGCTTATATTTTAAAAAAATGTTCATAGTATACCTCCTTCAAATGCATATTTAAAAAGTTCAGACCCTTAGGTAATTATTTATGTTTTTTTTTATTGTATTTTTGTTTCCATTAAAAATGGTATTTGGGTAATATTTTGGTGTGGAAAATAAACAGTTAATGTTTAATGTTATTATATGTGTAAATTGTAATGTAAAAAATATGTAGATGTAGTTTTACTATTTGGCCACAAGATGGCCACCTTGAGTTTATTTTTTTCTCCTTGTGCTTCTCGATCCCCAGAAGCACAAGGTGGACGGGTAAACTTTTTTTTTTTGCAGAAAGACTGAATCCTCTAGTAAGAGCGCTTCGGTTTTTCTGCTGGGGACACGGATCGGTAATCGGGAACCATGCTCCTGCTCACTGATTCCCGGGCTACCGGGGGACAGCATGGGGGCACGATCGCATGCGGTAGCGCGTCAGAGCATGGCACCGCAGCAGAGCAGCCGTCTGGACGTGAGGATCACGTCCGGGTGGCATAAATGGTTAATATGGTTGATGTAGAAGGGAGGCTCAGCAGAAAACAACATGGGCCATTGGGAGGAGCAACACAATTTAAAAACTCTGGGCCAACAAGTGTCACAATGGACCATTAAATGATGCCACCCTGAATTTTGTTTGTCATTACACTCTATATCCATCTTTTTTACTGGCACACCAACATTATCTACAATACCACTATTTTAGGACTCCTAAACTAAATGTTGTATATCACCATTTTCACTGCAAACTCTACATGTCTTAGCCTTCACATAACTCACATTTTTACATTATTCCATTTAACTTTAAGATGTCCAACTTCGCTGGCATGGAGGGCCGTTTTTTTCCAGGCCACATGGTGGAGGGCCGGTAGACCAACCGGGGAATCTAGCAGCAGTTTCCCCACAAAATGCAATCAGATTGGCTGCAGATTTACCCACAAAACGCAATCAGGATTGGCTGCAGATTTACCCACAAAACGTAATCAGGATTGGCTGCAGATTTACCTACAAAACGCAATCAGGATTGGCTGCAGATTTACCCACAAAACGTAATCAGGATTGGCTGCAGATTTACCCACAAAACGTAATCAGGATTGGCTGCAGATTTACCTACAAAACGCAATCAGATTGGCTGCAGATTTACCCACAAAACGCAATCAGGATTGGCTGCAGATTTACCCACAAAACGTGATCAGGATTGGCTGCAGATTTACCTACAAAACGCAATCAGGATTGGCTGCAGATTTACCCACAAAACGTAATCAGGATTGGCTGCAGATTTACCCACAAAACGTAATCAGGATTGGCTGCAGATTTACCCACAAAACGTAATCAGGATTGGCTGCAGATTTACCCACAAAACGTAATCAGGATTGGCTGCAGATTTACCCACAAAACGTAATCAGGATTGGCTGCAGATATACACACAAAATGCAATCAGGATTGGCTGCAGATATACACACAAAATGCAATCAGATTGGCTGCAGATTTACCCACAAAACGTAATCAGGATTGGCTGCAGATTTACCCACAAAACATAATCAGGATTGGCCGCAGATTTACCCACAAAACGTTATCAGGATTGGCTGCAGATTTACCCAAAAAACGTAATCAGGATTGGCTGCAGATTTACCCACAAAATGTAATTAGGATTGGCTGCAGATTTACCCACAAAACGTAATCAGGATTGGCTGCAGATTTACCCACAAAATGTAATCAGGATTGGCTGCAGTTATACACACAAAATGCAATCAGGATTGGCTGCAGATATACACACAAAACGCAATCAGGATTGGCTGCAGATATACACACAAAATGCAATCAGGATTGGCTGCATATCTACACACAAAATGTAATCAGGATTGGCTGCAGATATACACACAAAATGGAATCAGGATTGGCTGCAGATTTACCCACAAAACATAAACAGGATTGGCTGCAGATTTACCCACAAAACGTAATCAGGATTGGCTGCAGATTTACCCACAAAACGTAAGCAGGATTGGCTGCAGATATACCCATGAAACGTAATCAGGATTGGCTGCAGATTTACCCACAAAACAGCATCAGATCGGCTGCTATCGTGTAAATTTACAGCCCCCTCCGCTCCGCTCGTCCCCCCCCCCCCCCGTGCTGCCGCCGCCTCACCTCAGATCGGCCGCTACATTTTACAGCCCCCCTCCCCTTGCTCCCCCCGTGCTGCCGCCACCTCACCTCACCTCAGATCAGCGGCGGGCAGGAGATAGCAACCAGACAGACCAAAGCACGGCAGCCGCGCGGTGAATTTAAATGCAGGAAGTGACATCATCGGTCACGTCCAGCATTTAAAGTCCCCCGTGCGGCTGCCGTGCACTGGTCTGGCTGGTTCCTATCTCCTGCTTGCCGCCGATATGAGGTGAGGCGGCGGCAGCAGCACGGGGGGAACGAGTGGAGCGGAAGGGGGCTGTAAATTTAAATTATAGCAGCCGAAGCATGGGGAAAAGGAAAAAAAACTCGGGACTCGGGGCCAACACTGCCACAGCAGGGGGGCCGCAGCAGAAGGCCTGGCGGGCCGGATGCGGCCCGCGGGCCACCAGTTGGACAACACTGTTTTAGGGTATGTCTCTACCAGCTTTGTACATCTAGAGACTGAAATCCTTGCCCATTATTCTTTGCAAAACAGCTCCAGCTCAGTCAGATTAGATGGACAGAGTTTGTGAACAGCAGTTTTCAGATCTTGCCACAGATTCTCGATTGGATTTAGATCTGGACTTTGACTGGGCCATTCTAACACATAGATATGTTTTGTTTTAAACCATTCCATTGTTGTCCTGGCTTTATGTTTAGGGTCATTGTCCTGCTGGAAGGTGAACCTCAGCCCCAGTCTCAAACCTTTTGCAGACTCCAAGAGGTTTTCTTCCAAGATTGCCCTGTATTTGGCTCCATCCATCTTCCCATCAACTCTGACCAGCTTCCCTGTCCCTGCTGAAGAGAAGCACCCCCAGAGCATGATGCTGCCACCACCATATTTGACAGTGTGGATGGTGTGTTCAGAGTGACGTGCAGTGTTAGTTTTCCGTCACACATAACGTTTTACATTTTGGCCAAAAATTTCAATTTTGGTCTCATCTGACCAGAGCACCTTCTTCCACATGTTTGCTGTGTCCCCCACATGGCTTGAGGCAAACTGCAAACAGGACCTCTTATGCTTTTCTGTTAACAATGCCTTTCTTCTTGCCACTATTCCATAAAGGCCAACTTTGTGCAGTGCACCACTAATAGTTGTCCTATGGACAGAGTCTCCCCCCTGAGCTGTAGATCTCTGCAGCTCGTCCAGAGTCACCATGGGCCTCTTGACTACATTTCTGATCAGCGCTCTCCTTGGTCGGCCTGTGAGTTTAGGTGGATGGCCTTGTCTTGGTAGGTTTACAGTTGTGCCATACTCCTTCCATTTCTGAATGATCGCTTGAACAGTGCTCCGTGGGATGTTCAAGGCTTTAGAAATCTTTTTGTAGCCTAAGCCTGCTTTAAATTTCTCAATAACTTTATCCCTGACCTGTCTGGTGTGTTTTTTGGACTTCACGGTGTTGTTGCTCCCAATATTCTCTTGGACAACCTCTGAGGCCGTCACAGAGCAGCTGTATTTGTACTGACATTAGATTACACACAGGTGCACTCTATTTAGTCATTAGCACTCATCAGGCAATGTCTATAGGCAACTGACTGCACTCAGACCAAAGGGGGCCGAATAATTACGCACACCCCACTTTGCAGTTATTTATTTGTAAAAAATGTTTGGAACCATGTATGATTTTCGATCCACTTCTCATGTGTACACCACTTTGTGTTGGTCTTTCATGTGGAATTACAATAAAATTGATGCATGTTTGTGGCAGGAATATGACAAAATGTGGAAAACTTCAAGGGGGCCCGAATACTTTTGCAAGCCACTATATATATAGATATCTTTTTTCCTATCTGTATGACCAACACAAATAGACAAGTTTACTGCCATAACAAATTAACCCAATTATCTTAATAATGTGCTCAGTGTTTAGTTATTGTCAACTGGCCAATTTTACACGAACAATTCCCTGTTCAGCATGAGACATATTCCCAACACAATGTTCATAAGCTAATGCTGTGTGTGTTATATAGCCTCAGAATATCTTGACACTCTTTACCAGAATGACTGCTTCTGTATTTATGGTTTCAGATATTCTTCTATTTATTTATGTTTTAAATTTTTTCCTAGTATGCGCACCAATAAAATGCTTGTCTAAAGTAAACAATTAAAAAAGAGTAAAGATTTTCTTTTGTTTTGAATTTTTTTATTGGTGCCTAATAATTAGTTATTAGGTAAAAACAGCTGTATTCTGTTGTAATGAATTTTGAAACTGGTGTGAGTATTTTAAGAATTAAATTCAAATAATCAGAGTAAGATTTCGATTGCAAAAAATATAAATATATATATATATATATATATATATATATATATATATGTATATATATATATATATATATATATATACAGTATATATGTGTTAGACATTTATACATTTTAGTCATCATGTTAAATCAAATTGTAATCAGCAGTGCTGTATTGTGTATCAGTGTTCATACTTGATGTATATCATTGTCTGTATCATTATGTATCCCTTGTTTGTTTTCTTACATTGTACAGCGCCACGGAATATGTTGGCGCTTTATAAAAAAAAATATATATATATATATATATATATTCATTCATTGTTTTCCTTGACATGTGTATTTTAAAATGTGTTAAAAATGTTTACTGTGTAGGCAAGTTTGAGTTTTAATATGAGAGCCTTCCAATTATGTTAACCATGAAACAAAAAGAGAAAAAGAAAAGAAGAGTAATACGATATATAACAATACAAGATAGGTTGAGATTTAATATGTGATCCAGCAGAAAATTATGTCAATGATGAATATGAGTAAAAATCCCCCAATATATCACACCATGTCATTATTATTATTTTTATTCTTGAAAATAGCACAAACACAATATACAGATGTTGAAACCCAAAAATTGTAGGCTTTGTTCCCGCTGCTGATGACACACAATTTGTGTGTGTTTTTCAACGTCAAGTCACATGAATTTTTACTTACATTGTAAGTCATGGTATTCTATTCCCAGTTCCCACTAAGTCAATCATATTTTATCCAAGACAGAAGCATACTGCATGCTGCTCTATTACAGTGTTTTCTCTTGTGTTAAAGTCAATGGAAATACATTTAATCACATACTGTATGAACACAATGCTGTGCTAATTTTTTTAGTGTGTATTTGAATACTTTTCCACATGTATTTGAATACTTTTTCACAAATACCTGGGCCACAGGAAAGATGAAGGGGTATGGACAGTTCTGTTTATCTCACATCATCCACAGACAGGCTAAGAGCAGAGATGGCTGAAAACATATAATTCTCTATAGGATTTGAAAGAACAGCTTCTTCTATAGAGACCTTAGTGTAAGAAACTATACAGTATGTTGGTTGCTATTGGCAACAACACTGCACCTTTGTTCCGGCACCAGCAACTCATTAGAGCTGCAACTCACAGGAAGTGAGATAACTTGACTCTCATCACAGCAACAGCATAGGAGATGGAACTTCTTAGGCGTCCTCAAAGTTTAGGAGTTTATTCAGTAAACAGATATACAGTACATGTGGTTACATCTTAGCGAAGCAGATTGTTCTGTAGTAAGACCTTTGCGTTACAGCTCTTGGCTCCCTTGCATGGAAACCAGGTTTTCTCTTTCATCTATATTACGTTACATCTAGACTACGTGGCCCATAGTCCTATATATAACATACAGTTAGATAAGATGACAAGACATATTATAAATAAAAGTAAAGGGTGGAAGCCAGCAGTCACAGGAAGCAGAGGTGCCTCTCTGCAGCCTGTCCCCGGCTTTAATACCGATCACCAACGAGTTAAATGTGACATCATCTGAGCCATACCCCCAAGCCTACAATTGGTGGGCACGGGCATGTGACCCACCTAATCAATTAATATTCCATTGCTTTATAACCTAGTTGCAGAAGGCAGTGCTAGGGATTGAATATTAACACTTTCACTGGTGCTTTATGTGTGTGGTATGAGTGAATTGGTATTCTCACACAAAAAATAATATTTGATTGAAAAATAAATGTCTACTATAGTATTTGAAAGTAACATAGTACTGTATTATGACTACCATGATACACCCACGCATAGGATTGTCTAAAAGTGATGGGTGTTTTCTGAGGTAACTTAGTGGTTGAACGTCTTGCGTGGTACACAAGCAGCCTGGTGAATCCATGAACTACACTCAAATATCCTATCACAAAGCTCAAACAATTGTATCCGATACTAATGCAGCCTGAGTCTCCCAACAATTCCTGGCCAGCCTGTCTCCTATCTCCATTTCTCCTTCCCAGTGCATCTGCTCACTCACCACCGTACACAGAGATAGACAGACATCACACCATTGGCTACAACTGTAAACAGAGGACTTCCCTGCCAGGGCCGGATTTGTACTTTTTACCGCCCAAGGCCCACTACCTTCAGCCGCCCCATGACAATCAGCGGAATTAGGATCTGATAGATCAGGATATTAGGGTTAGGCATTTACAAAAAAAAAAAAAAAAGTTGTTAGTGGAGATTAAAGGCTAGGCCTTTTGGCAATTTAGGGTGAGGCTAGGAATTTGACAATAGGATTATGGGAAAAAGGGTTAAAATTTATGTGACCTTGAGATGGTACACTGGGCTTTATTTATACTTACCTGGGGCTTCCTCCAGCCCCATGAGCACTGTGTCCTCTTGCGGTATGCCTCCCGGCTGGAAGTGCTCTTCTGCGCATGCGCAGCTCGTCCAGACGTGCACCCCTCATTGCGCTACTGCGTCCAGGAGCATTTTGTGTCTGCGCAGCAGTACTGCACAGGACGCTCCCGGGGACAAGAGCGTGGCAGAGGATGCCTACATCGCAGGGGATTACCAGGAGTCATAGCGCCAGAACAGAGGGGGCAAAGAGGCCAGGGAGGGAGGCCACAGGGCTCATGGGGCTGGAGGAAGTCCCAGGTAAATATATATAAAGTCCAGTGTACCATTTCAGGTTAGAGAGTCTGATCACAAGATTATGGTGATTAAATTGACTGAGGATAGCGACTATGCATTCTGTACAGTGCTGCAGAAGGTATAAGTGCTAGATAAATACATAATAGTATGGTAGGACATTACACTATAGGTGGCCATACACTGGTCGATTTGCCATCAGATTTGACCAACAGATAGATTCCTCTCTGATCGAATCTGATCAGAGAGGGATCGTATAGCTGCCTTACTGCAAACAGATAGTGAACCGATTTCAGCCTGAAACCGATCACAATCTGTGGTGGTGCTGCTGCCACTAACCCCCCCCCCCCCATACATTACCTGATCCGCCGGCGCGACTCCCCTGGTCTCTGCTGTCTTCTTCTCCGCTCTGGTCTGGTCTCCGGCATGCTTCACTTCTTCCTGCCCGGCAGGAAGTTTAAACAGTAGAGTGCCCTCTACTGTTTAAACTTCCTGCCGGGCAGGTAGAAGTGAAGCATGCCGGAGACCAGACCAGAGCGGAGAAGACCGCAGAGACCAGGGGACTCGCGCCGGCCGAACAGGTAATGTATACCCGCTGTATTGCGTCGGTCGTCAGGCATTCGAACACCGCTATCAACGCACTCCCGACCCACCGGCTATCGAGAAAAATCTTCCACACGGACGGATCGACAGGAATTGACGAGAACGATCGATTTCGGACGGAAATTGATCGTTCTGTCAGCGGTGTGCACGGCGATTTCACAGACGATTCGATTACTGTGATCGAATCGGCCGTATATCGGCAGGAAAATCGTTAAGGGTATGGGCCCCTTATGACTATGGTAGGGATTAGATTGTGAGCCCCTCTGAGGACAGTCAGTGACATGACTATGTACTCTGTAATGTGCTGCAGAAGATGTCAGTGCTATATAAATACATAATAATAATATGGTAGGACCAGTGGCGGACACAGCCAGCAGTGGGCCCCTGTGCAAAATTGCAATTGTGGGTCCCTATGACCTGCGGCGCGCTGTGTCCAAAAATGGGCATGGCTACAACTTGCGAAATAGGTGTGGATAGAACCAAGCGCCGCGGCAAAAAAAATGGGCGTGGTAATGACTGGATGAGGGCGGAGCTAACTGTAACTTAAAGCGAACCCGGGGTGAGGGTTTATTTCCTTTTAAACAATACTAGTTGCCTAGCGGCCCTGCTGATCTATTTGGCTGCAGTAATAAACTGAATTACACCAGCAACAAGCATGCAGCTAATCTTCTCAGTTCTGACAATATTGTCAGAAACCCCTGACCTGCTGCATGCTTGTTCAGGGTCTATGGTTGAGAGAATAAGAGGCAGAGGACCAGCACGGCAGCCAGGCAACTGGTATTACTTAAAAGGAGAGAAATATGGCAGCCTCAAGATTATTCTCACCTCAGGTTCCCTTGAAAAGTGCAACGCAAAGACAGTGGGCCCAAGTTTTGGTGACCCTTTCCCCAGAAAATTCACATAATTGTGCAGGTTTTCTCAAGAAAATACACATCATGTCGGCAGATATGCCCAGAAAATACGTGCAATCATGTCGGCAGATATGCCCAGAAAATACGTGCAATCATGTCGGCAGATATGCCCAGAAAATATGTGCAATCATGCCGGCAGATATGCCCAGAAAATACGTGCAATCATGTCGGCAGATATGCCCAGAAAATACATGCAATCATGTCGGCAGATATGCCCAGAAAATAAGTGCAATCAAGTCGGCAGATATGCCCAGAAAATACGTGCAATCATGTCGGCAGATATGCCCAGAAAATACGTGCAATCATGTCGGCAGATATGCCCAGAAAATACGTGCAATCATGTCGGCAGATATGCCCAGAAAATACGTGCAATCAAGTCGGCAGATATGCCCAGAAAATATGTGCAATCAAGTCGGCAGATATGCCCAGAAAATACGTGCAATCATGTCGGCAGATTTGCGCAGAAAATACATGCAATCATGTGGCAGACCTGCCCAGAACATACACCTGCTAATATAAATAAAAAAACAAAAACATTTACTCACCTGCAGCAGCAGACCTCCTGTCCCAGCCTCCATCCGGCGCACAGCTCCCATGGGTGGTTGGGTGGATAGGTAGCCTGGTGGGTGGGTGAGTGGGTGGGTGAGTGGGTGGGTGGGAGTTTTAGGTAGCCTGGTGGGTGGGTGGGTAGGTAGCCTGGTTGGTGGGTAGGTAGGAAGCCCTTAGCCGGGTGGGTAGGTAGGAAGCCTGGTGGGTGGGTAGGTAGCCGGGTGGGTAGGTGGTTAGGTATCCGGGTGGGTAGGTAGGTAGGAAACCTGGTGGGTGGGTAGGTAGCCGGGTGGGTAGGTGGTTAGGTAGCCGGGTGGGTAGGTAGGTAGGAAGCCTGGTGGGTGGGTAGGTAGCCGGGTGGGTAGGTAGGTAGGAAGCCTGGTGGGTGGCTAGGTAGCCGGGTGGGTAGGTGGTTAGGTAGCTGGGTGGGTGGGTAGGCAGGTAGGAAGCCTGGTGGGTGGTTAGGTAGTCGTGTGGGTAGGTAGATAGGACGCCTGGTGGGTGGGTAGGTAGCCGGGTGGGTAGGTAGGCAGGTAGCCTATAGCTATCCGGGTGGGGGGCCCGACTCCTATCCTCCCCCCCTTCCTCACCTCGGGGGGCCCCGCGGCGGGAGAGCGGCAAATACAGGAAGTCTCCGGGGCTCCAGGCAGGCGCTAGAGGCTCAGCCGCTTGGTCTCCAATATGTCTCCAACTCTGTATACTGCTCGCTACTTCCTGGTTTAGTAGCGAGCCGTATATAGAGTTGGAGACATCGGAGACCTCTAGCGCCTGCCTGGAGCCCCGGAGACATCCTCCGAGGTGAGGGAGGGAGGGAGGATAGGAGTCGGGGCCCCCCAGAGAAACAAACAAAAAAAACCAAATATATATGTTACGGCCAGAACCCGAAGTGTGGCCACTTCGCGTTCTGGCCAGCCACTTCGGGTTCTGGCCGGCCAATGTGTGAAGTGGCCGCCGCGCAGCGGCCAATGTTAGAAATGTTATGTTTACGCCGTCTCGCTGCGGCCAAATTGAAACTTGCTTAATTTAATTGAATATAACCGGCGGCAATGTAATAGATTTTGCACTGCGTCTCTCCTCCCCCCGCCTCTCTCCTCTCCCCGCCTCCCATACAATAAGTAGCAGCCGGCGGGGACACGCCTGTCCCCGAGAGTCGTCCGTCGCGACAGGGGAATCCTGCCGTTCCTGCAGAGCGGGTGCTGGCAGAAGCAATGTCTACAGCCTCCCCGCTCTGCTGCCCCTGCCGCGACGATAGACTCTCCGGCTGCATGTCCCCGCCGGCTGCTCGGCTGCTACTTATTGTATGGGAGGCGGGGAGAGGAGAGAGGCGGGGGGAGGAGAGAGGCAGTGCGAAAGCCGGCGGCTTCATCTATTACATTGCCGCCGGCTATATTTAATTAAATTAAGCAAGGTTGTCATAAATTTGGCCGCAGCGAGACGGCGTAAACATAACATTTCTAACATTGGCCGCTGCGCTGCGGCCACTTCGCACATTGGCCGGCCAGAACCCGAAGTGGCTGGCCAGAACGCGAAGTGGCCACACTTCGGGTTCTGGCCGTAACATATATATAAAAAAAAAATACTTAATGGGCCCCTGAAGCAACGGAACTTCAGGGGCCCTCGTGCGGCGGCACGGCCTGCACGGCCGTATGTCCGTCACTGGGTAGGACATTAGACTATGACTATGGTAGGGTTAGATTGTGGGCTGCCCAGAGCACAGTTAGTGACATGACCATGTTCTCTGTACAGTGCTGCCGAAGGTATCAGCACTAGATAAATACATAATGATAGGACAATAGACTATGGTTATGGTAGGATTAGAGTGTGAGTTCCTCTGACAGTCAGTGGCATGACTCTGTAAAGTGCTGCAGGAGATGTCAGTGCCATATAAATACATCATAGTAATATGGTAGTGCATTAGATTGTGACTATAGTAGGAATAACAAAAGGAACACTGCATATATGAATAGCCTTGTTTGTGTGACAGGGAAATGGCTGTGGGAGGGGAGGAGAAGAGCTGCCTGATTAACAACATGAAAAGAGAGAGGGGGCTGTATGGAGATAAGAGTGATAGAAGCCAGCTAACACAGGACAGTCAGTAGGGGAGCGTCAGGCAGCCCTGTTAAAGCAGCTTCAGAAGTCACAGGCACCGGGGAAGAGGAAGAAGGAGGGAGACAGTTGGTCACTCACGACTCCACAGCAGCTTAGGACGAAGTGTGTAAAATGCCTGCAGTTCTGCATACACACTTCTCCCTCTTTGCCCCTCACAGCGCTGACTCCAGTTGCCTACTCGTTTGCTGACTTCCTCCTCCTCCTGGGCTCAAATCTCCTGGCTTGTCTCTTCTCAGCCCCGCCCCATAGTGTGACAGAGCGGAAAGAAGGGAAGGGGAAGGACGCTCTGCTCTGTGCTATGCACGCAGGGGAGACTGGGGAAAGCGCAGCAACAGACAGCAGATTACGGAAAAACAGCTGTTCTGCTGCCGGTGTGTGACACCCGCCCCAGCTCTCCTGTCGGCAGGTTTCTGCCCTAGGAACCGGCCTAGGTGGCCTGTGCGGAAATCCGGCCATGTTCCCTGCACGTACGTATGTGTATGCCGCCGGTGAGCTGGGCGTAGAGAGAGCCGAATGACGGCTCACCCTGCTGTCGCTCAAATTCCCGGCAGTGTAAAATACTATTTACCCTCTGAGTCATTGGACCTTGGAGGGAGATGTAATTCCGTGTCTGCCAATCGCCGGAACCGCGAAATACCCTTACACACCCCACACAGCATAACATTACTACAATGGCAGCACCTTGGTTCGGCTCTTGGGGCTAAGTGCCATATGACGAAAACATGTGCTTTATGCTCTGCTGCACCCTGCCCATCCAGATGACCCACCTGGCAGGAGGTCAGGGTTCTGTGCATGGTGCTGAGTGAGCAGACACACTGGACAGGGGGAGGAAAGTGAAGCAAGGTGGGAGCTTGAATGGGTGAAAAACGTGCACTGCGACTCCGCCCACTTACGAATTGACTCGTGATCACGAGTAGAAAGGGATATCCGACTCGAGTGCAGTTTTGAGTCGAATAACCACATGTAATCACAAATCATGAGTGGTAATTGTGATTCAAAACCCGCCGACTTTAATGGTTAATAGCAAAACCCCCTTACCTGCTAGAAACACCAGATTTACCAGATATATTTGGAAAAACAATGGGAATAAGATGAAAAACATTTTTCAAAAAGACCTTATAGTTTTTGAGAAAATGTATTTTAAAGTTTCAAAGGAAAAAAGTATTTGTGATTAACCACTTGCCGACCGCACGCTTATACCGTGCGTCGGCAAAGTGGCAGCTGCAGGACCAGCGACGCAGTTCTGCGTCGCCAGCTGCAGGCTGATTAATCAGGAAGCAGCCGCTCGCGCGAGCGGCTGCTTCCTGTCAAATCACGGCGGGGGGCTCCGTGAATAGCCTGCGGGCCGCCGATGGCGGCTCGCAGGCTAAATGTAAACACAAGCGGAAATAATCCGCTTTGTTTACATTGTACGGCGCTGCTGCGCAGCAGCGCCGTAAGGCAGATCGGCGATCCCCGGCCAATCAGCGGCCGGGGATCGCCGCCATGTGACAGGGGACGTCCTGTCACTGGCTGCACAGAACGGATAGCGTCCTGTGCAGCCCGGATCACTGGGGGGACAGGTAGGAGAGGGAGGGGGAGGGAATGTCGCCGCGGAGGGGGGCTTTGAGGTGCCCCCCCCCCCCGCAACATGCCACCAGCAGGAGCGATCAGACCCCCCCCTGCACATCATCCCCATAGGGGGGAAAAAAGGGGGGCGATCTGATCGCTCTGCGTGCATTCTGATCTGTGCTGGGGGCTGCAGAGCCCACCCAGCACAGATCACAACAAACAGCGCTGGTCCTTAAGGGGGGGTAAAGGGTGGGTCCTCAAGTGGTTAAAAGCCCGCCAAAACCCACCAAATTTAGCAGTTAATAGCAAAGCCCCCTTACATGCTAGGAACACCTAATTTGCCAGATATGTTAAGAAGAACAGTGGGAACAAGGGGAAAATAATTTCAAAAAGACCTTATAGTTTTTGAGGAAATTGATTTTAAAGTTTCAAAGGCAAAAATGATACATTTAAAGAGACACTGAAGCGAAAAAAAAATGATGATATTATGATTTGTATGTGTAGTACAGCTAAGAAAAAAAACATTAAGATCAGATACATCAGTCTAATTGTTTCCAGTACAGGAAGAGTTGTGAAACTCCAGTTGTTATCTCTATGCAAAAAAGCTATTATGCTCTCCGACTAACTTAGTCGTGGAGAGGGCTGTTATCTGACTTTTATTATCTCAACTGTAATTGAACTGTTTACTTTTCCTCTGCCAGAGGAGAGTTCATTACTTCACAGACTGCTCTGAAAGACTCATTTTGAATGCTGAGTGTTGTGTAATCTGCACATATTATAGAATGATGCAATGTTAGAAAAAAAACACTATATACCTGAAAATAAAAATATGAGAATATTTTCTTTGCTGCTAATCTTCTAGTAATTATTCATAGTACACAACCAATTCATTATATCATATATTTTTTTTCGCTTCAGTGTCTCTTTAAATGCGGTAAATACATTAACTGTCATTTACCACATTTAAATGTATACTTTTCCTTTGAAACTTTAATATCATTTTTTCTCAAAAGTAAAGTCGTTTTGAAAAAAAAAATGTTTTTCGTCTTGATCCCACGGTTCTTCTTAACATATCTGGCAAATGTGGTGTTTCTGGTATGTAAGGGGGCTTCGCTATTACCAGCTAAAGTCGGGGGTTTTTAATCACGAATAGCGACTAGTGATCACGAGTAACCCCCAGGACATCTACATTCCAAATATAGGGACTGACACCAGGAGATGGAGTGCCACCAGAGTAATCCACTAGTGGCCATATTCTATTCCAGGTGATAATTAACTTGTAGATGCGAGCTACATATCACTTTGCAATCTCAAGAGGATTAGCGGAAAATCCTATTGCCGTTTTTTTTTCTCATGATTGCCAATCATTAGGGAGCATTATCCAGTCAAAAGCATGAACAATGCTCCCTTTTACTGGGTGATGGAGAGCGTGGCTTTATTACGGCCTTGATCCCCACGCATCCGAACGCACCCGCCGAACATTCGCCGCCATCTTCCGCCGCTGCATCTGGGGGTTTCCTTTAATAATGAGACCCCATCTGTCTGCCACATATCTCTGAAGCCGCCTACGTGGCTGCTCCGGGCACCCCCTTATAATATAAATACCATCGCTAATCATCTCCTGCCACCTCTCGCCGCAAGTTTCCCATCATGCTTTTACAGTGTATGAGTCACTGTGATTTCTGTAAATCAGAGCCTCGGCAAAGCATTTTTGAAGGTCCTGCCGGAGCTCCCTATTGGTCCATTGTCTGAGCCACTTCATTGGCTCAGATAGTGGACCAATGGGGAGCCCTGGAAACACTAAGGTCCCCAGTTTATCTTACCTGGAGCTTCTCCCAGCCCCCGTAGTCTTCCTGGTCCCTCATTGTCTTTCTGCTCTTCTCCCTTCAACCGATGTGCCCATCCTAGAGCTGCAGGCATGGCCCCAAGCCACACGTCCATCGATCGCACTCCCATCCACATTAGCATTCTGCTCTTGTGCAGTTTGGAAAATATTGACCATGATTTGCCAGATATCAAAGGGGGACAGTGGCTGAATGGAGCAGCTCAAAAGTATGGTGAGTGAACAGGATGACTACAGGGAGCTGGAAGAAGCCCCAGGTATGTTAAACAGAGGACCATAGTGTTGCTTTAGGTACCTTTTAAATTTTCTGTCTTTGTCCCTTACATGTTTGCACTTTTACTAATAGTTGTTAATAATTTAACAATATTTGTAAATAGAAAAAATAGTTGGGAAAGTGCCTGTCAATATTGATCATTCACTCTTCCTGAGAACCATCACTGGTCACAGAAAATTATTGCAATGATTTATCTAGCATGTCTATGGGGCTTTGGGAGTTTCAGGGCATATTCAAGTGAACCTTAAGTGAAAATAAACTGTTGGGATGAATTGTATGCATAGTACAGATGATGATTCACATTTTATAGCTTAATTTTTAAGGTTGCATCAGAAAGTTGCAGTTTAAAATCCACACTTTGCCATTAAAGCTGAAAAAGATGCATCTATTATGACCTTTTTAACTTTCCTGTAGTATAACCTCATTATCTTCCCTCTCCCTGACAGACAACAGACTTTTGGCTTCTGTTTACTTTTCAGGAAACGGGACTGGATTCACAAGCTGTTTGACAAGCTCTTTTGCATAGAACAACTCAAGTTTTTTAATTCTTGCTGTACTAAAAAACAGAAAGGAATTTCAGATAATTTGTTGGTAGGGCTAGTGTAAGGAAACGCGGAAATGCCGCCGTCTCTCAAGGTGAGGCGGCTGTTTCCGCGTCCAGCATGGCGTCACAACGCGGAAAAAACGCTGCATGCCGCATAGGCAGTGCGGCGGAATCCGCATCAGAGGCGGCCCCCGCACTAGATACATTGCATGACAGTACTGGTGTGGCTGGGACTGATAGTCCACCAAGATTCAGACTTACACGCGCGCGAGCAGAAAGGCAGAGTTTAAATAACAGTTAGAAGGGTGTCGGCTGACCAGCTGGGTCAGCTGACAAATTCCACTGCTCTCATTGGACCAGCAATTAGGGAGGTCCTGGAAAGGTCCTAGAGTATATATACTGCTGGTTGTTCACTTGCTCTTTGTCTGGCGTGCGATCACATACGTGGGAGCACCCAGATCCGTAGTCAGATCCTGAAGTGTGCCGGGACCAGCTGGAGCTGTAATCCTACACTTAGCTAGATATTTGATAGCTAAAGTACTAGTTTGATTGTGATTATATGTTATGACTTTTGCCTGCCTCGACTATCCTCCTGAACTCTGACCTTGTACCTCGATATTTCTGATACTCTGTTGCCGAACCTCGGCTCGTTCCAAGACTCCTGATTTTGTACCCCGATATATCTGATACCCCGTTGCCGAACCCTGCCTGTACTTTGACTCCGCCTTTGCCTACTGTATTTGTACTTTATCTGTCCGTGTGTGTACGACCTGGCTTGTCTGACCTCGAGAACCGACCTCACGATTGGAGGCGGTTCCCAGTCCTGTTAGTGACACTTCTTCCTGAGTGTCACTCTCGGACTTTCCTTCCTACTGTCAGTCTGACTCCTCCCGTCTTGGAGAGCTCAGGTCTGCAGAAGGAATACGTGCAGTTCTCCTTGCTGCACTGAGGCCTAGGCCTCCTAGTGTTACTGTTACACCAAAACACTACACTCTACTCAGGCGAACAGAGGTTAGTTTGTATATCGGATTATCGGTGAGACTGCAGATCACTTATAATCTGGTATATATCTGTATTTCCGGCGATACTGCAGATCACCGGTAAATCAGATACTCTCTGCGCCCACCGATCGTTACAGAACGCCAGACCCAAATACAAAATGGACGCAAACACTGAGTGTCTGGGTGTACTTGCCGCTTCGGTGGACAACATCAATCAAGTACTGGGCACCCACATAACTCTTATTGATGCCCTATCAGGGTCTGTACAAACCCTCCAGACATCAGTGAATCATGTGCGATCCTCTCCTAGCTCTGACATACGTATGCCTGTCCCTGAAAGCTTTTCCGGCCACAGATCTGACTTCCGGAATTTTAGGAGTAGAGTATTTTCCTATTTTGAGTTGAGACCCCAATCTTCGGGTACTGAGACCCAGAGGGTCACGTTTATTAAAACTTTGTTGTCCGGCGACTCCCAGTCATGGGCATATAGCCTGCCCACCGGAGACAAAGCGCTTACCTCTGTAGAGGAATTCTTTAAGGCTATGGCGGTAATTTACGACGATCCAGACCTTGCCTCGACTTCTGAGCGGAAGCTCAAGCTATTGCGTCAAGGCGAAGGTCCGGTCGAAGATTACGCGGCCGAGTTTAGGAGGTGGTCAGTTACGGCCAGGTGGGACACTCATGCCCTGTTAGATTGTTTCTTGTCAGGGCTGTCCGATGAGGTCTCTGACATGATGTTAAGTCAGCCCGAACCCAGAACAGTCGATGAGGCCATCTCAGCGGCCATCCGGATCGACCGCAGGCTGGGCTACCAAAGGCAGACCAGGGGTAGTTCCCGTGTCAGAGGGGTGTCTTACGCCACAGCCCCAGTGATTCCACCTCCTACTGTTTCGTCTTCTCCGGTCTTGCTTCCATCCGAGCCAATACAGATTGGTCGGTCAAAATTGACCCAGGTGGAGCGAAGACGGAGAATGACCGAACAGCTGTGTCTGTATTGCGCTGAAGGGGGGCATATAGTACGAAACTGCCCTAATAAGCCGGGAAAACGCTACCGCCTGGGAGTGGTAGGGGGTAACACCCTGGGCGTCCGACTTTTACCCTTAGAAGAAAAACGGTTGCTTCTTCCCTGCACCATTACGTGGGAAGATAAAACCGAGGTCACGGAAGCCTTTATCAATTCAGGCTCCGCGGCAAATTTTATGGATTTTGAGTTTGCTAAGAAATTGGGTATCCCACTCACACCTGTACAACCACCCATCCAGGTTACGGCAGTGGATGACTCTCCTCTGCAAGGGAGTCACCCACTGTCTCAGACACCAGAGGTGGGAGTCACCATAGGGGTTCTGCACTGGGAAAAATTACAATTCTTTGTGTTGCATATGTCTACTTCCACCATTATACTCGGCATGCCATGGTTGCACCTTCATTCTCCGCACATCGATTGGGCCACCGGCCAACTGGTTTCTTGGTCAGCACGCTGCTTTCAGCAATGTTTAGGGAAGGTGACACTGGGCCAAACCAGGGTTCATGTACAAGGGGTACCTGAGCAATATTTAGAATATTCTGATGTGTTCTGTCCCAAGGCAGCAGACAAATTACCCCCACATCGCTCTTTTGATTGCCCCATAGATATCCGTTCTGGTTGTATGCCTCCTCGGGGTCATCTGTACAATTTATCTGGGCCAGAAAAGTTGGCCATGCAAGAATATATCCGTGAGAATTTAGCCAAGGGTTTCATTCGTCCGTCCCGATCGCCTGCTGGAGCAGGTTTCTTTTTCGTTAAAAAGAAAGACGGGGGCCTGCGGCCCTGTATCGATTACCGGGGACTGAATAAAATCACGGTAAAGAACCGATATCCGTTACCCCTGATAGACGATTTATTTACGCAGGTCACAGACGCCAAGATCTTCTCAAAACTGGATTTACGGGGCGCGTACAACCTGGTACGCATAAGAAAGGGTGATGAGTGGAAAACGGCCTTTAACACGCCAGACGGGCATTACGAGTACCTAGTGATGCCCTTTGGGTTATGTAATGTCCCGGCCGTTTTCCAGGAACTCATCAACGAGGTCTTCAGAGAGGTGTTGGGGAGATTCGTGCTGGTCTATCTAGACGATATACTTGTTTTCTCCAACAACCTCTCTGAGCACAGAACGCATGTGAAATTTGTACTCAGCAAACTAAGACAAAACTCGTTATACGCTAAACTTGAGAAATGTATTTTCGAAGTAACATCTGTCGCCTTTCTGGGTTACATTATTTCCACCACGGGCCTGTGTATGGATCCCGCCAAAGTCTCTGCTGTGTTAGAGTGGCCCCAACCCGTGGGGTTAAAATCTTTACAGCGGTTCTTAGGCTTTGCGAACTATTACAGAAGGTTCATAAAGGGGTATTCCACGGTCATTTCACCCCTCACCAGTCTTACAAAAAAAGGGGCAGATACTAACCACTGGACTCCAGAAGCTCTACGAGCATTCTCCACTCTGAAAGACTTGTTTTGCTCAGCACCCATTCTGAGGCACGTTGACACTTCTTACCCCTTTATTGTTGAGGTGGATGCCTCAGAGGTCGGGGTAGGGGCTGTGCTGTCTCAGCGATCAGGGTTGCAGGGAAGATTACATCCCTGTGCCTATTTCTCTCGTAGGTTCTCTCCGGCAGAGAGAAACTACGATATAGGCAACAGAGAGCTCCTTGCCATTAAACTTGCCTTTGAGGAGTGGCGTCATTGGCTGGAAGGAGCAGAGCATATGATTACGGTATACACCGATCACAAAAACCTGGAATACATCGAGGGGGCTAAGAGGTTAAGTCCCCGTCAGGCTCGATGGTCGTTATTTTTTTCGAGGTTCAGGTTCCTGATTACATACACCCCGGGCAGCAAGAACGTTAAGGCAGATGCTCTGTCCAGATGCTTTGAGCCAGAGACAGCCGAGCCTCCTGCCCCAGAGTCCATTATCCCACAGAGGCTAGTGTTAGCGGCAGCTGAGACTTGGGAGGACTGGACAGAGACCCTGAGGCCTTTTCAGCAGGATGTCCCCGAAGGGAAACCTGAAGGGGTGATGTTTGTACCCCTACCCTTTCGTCTCCGCACTTTGCAGATGTTTCATTCTCACAAGAATGCGGGACACCCTGGGGCATCTAGAACTCAGGATCTAGTATCCAGGTGTGCCTGGTGGCCTTCTTTAGCAGCAGACTGCAAGGAGTTCGTTAGGGAGTGTGCAGTTTGCGCTAAGAGTAAACCCTCCCGGCTGGCACCTGTGGGTACCTTGCAGCCTTTACCCACCCCGAGTGAGCCATGGACTCATTTGTCCATGGATTTTGTGGGCGAACTTCCCAAGTCAGAAGGTATGTCGGTCATTTGGGTGGTAGTCGACCGCTTCAGTAAAATGGCCCATTTCGTGCCCTTGAAAGGACTCCCTTCAGCCCAGGAATTGGCCGACTTGTTTATTACACATGTCTTCCGGCTGCACAGCATTCCGGAGAACATAGTGTCGGATCGGGGAGTCCAGTTCGTTTCTAGATTCTGGAGGGCATTCTGCCAACAGATGGGCATGAAGCTGTCATTTTCATCGGGCTACCACCCACAGACCAATGGGCAAACGGAGAGAATCAACCAGTCATTGGAGCAATTTTTGAGGTGCTACGTTGCGGAGACGCAGAGCGACTGGGTTAAATTTCTGCCCTTCGCGGAGTTCGCACAAAATAATTTGAAAAGCTCTTCCACCGGATTCTCTCCGTTCCAGGTTGTGTCTGGAAAATTGCCCAAGTTCTCACCATTTCCAGTGGCCTCCACCCCGTTTCCAGCTCTGGAGGCCTGGCAGAGGTCTTTTAAAGACATTTGGCGCACGGTGAGAGATAGTTTACAAAAGGCGTTTTTGAGTCAGAAGGGTCAAGCTGACAAAAAACGCTCAGTGGAGTGGAGGTTCAGACCAGGGGACTTGGTCTGGGTATCTACACGTCACTTGACCCTGAGACAACCTTCTGACAAACTTGGTCCCAGGTTCGTGGGTCCATTCCCGGTTGCTAGGAAGATCAACGAGGTCACATATACCGTTGATCTTCCCACCAGCATGCGGGGAGTGAGGTCCTTCCACGTATCACTTCTTAAACCCGCAGTCCAGGTGGGTCCCACTCCTCCTCCTCCTGTGTTAGTAGATGCCCAACCTGAATATGAAGTGGAAAAGATTTTAGATTCCCGCACGGTTCAAAACTCGGTTCAGTACCTCGTACATTGGAAAGGGTACGGCATTGAGGAGAGACAATGGGTACCGGGTTCACGCATGCATGCAGACGAGTTAAGAAGGGAGTTTCATGCCTTACATCCCGAGAAACCTGGTAGGAGTTGTCCGGAGTCCACTCCTTGGGGGGGGGTACTGTAAGGAAACGCGGAAATGCCGCCGTCTCTCAAGGTGAGGCGGCTGTTTCCGCGTCCAGCATGGCGTCACAACGCGGAAAAAACGCTGCATGCCGCATAGGCAGTGCGGCGGAATCCGCATCAGAGGCGGCCCCCGCACTAGATACATTGCATGACAGTACTGGTGTGGCTGGGACTGATAGTCCACCAAGATTCAGACTTACACGCGCGCGAGCAGAAAGGCAGAGTTTAAATAACAGTTAGAAGGGTGTCGGCTGACCAGCTGGGTCAGCTGACAAATTCCACTGCTCTCATTGGACCAGCAATTAGGGAGGTCCTGGAAAGGTCCTAGAGTATATATACTGCTGGTTGTTCACTTGCTCTTTGTCTGGCGTGCGATCACATACGTGGGAGCACCCAGATCCGTAGTCAGATCCTGAAGTGTGCCGGGACCAGCTGGAGCTGTAATCCTACACTTAGCTAGATATTTGATAGCTAAAGTACTAGTTTGATTGTGATTATATGTTATGACTTTTGCCTGCCTCGACTATCCTCCTGAACTCTGACCTTGTACCTCGATATTTCTGATACTCTGTTGCCGAACCTCGGCTCGTTCCAAGACTCTGTTTCTGCCTCCTGATTTTGTACCCCGATATATCTGATACCCCGTTGCCGAACCCTGCCTGTACTTTGACTCCGCCTTTGCCTACTGTATTTGTACTTTATCTGTCCGTGTGTGTACGACCTGGCTTGTCTGACCTCGAGAACCGACCTCACGATTGGAGGCGGTTCCCAGTCCTGTTAGTGACACTTCTTCCTGAGTGTCACTCTCGGACTTTCCTTCCTACTGTCAGTCTGACTCCTCCCGTCTTGGAGAGCTCAGGTCTGCAGAAGGAATACGTGCAGTTCTCCTTGCTGCACTGAGGCCTAGGCCTCCTAGTGTTACTGTTACACCAAAACACTACACTCTACTCAGGCGAACAGAGGTTAGTTTGTATATCGGATTATCGGTGAGACTGCAGATCACTTATAATCTGGTATATATCTGTATTTCCGGCGATACTGCAGATCACCGGTAAATCAGATACTCTCTGCGCCCACCGATCGTTACAGAACGCCAGACCCAAATACAAAATGGACGCAAACACTGAGTGTCTGGGTGTACTTGCCGCTTCGGTGGACAACATCAATCAAGTACTGGGCACCCACATAACTCTTATTGATGCCCTATCAGGGTCTGTACAAACCCTCCAGACATCAGTGAATCATGTGCGATCCTCTCCTAGCTCTGACATACGTATGCCTGTCCCTGAAAGCTTTTCCGGCCACAGATCTGACTTCCGGAATTTTAGGAGTAGAGTATTTTCCTATTTTGAGTTGAGACCCCAATCTTCGGGTACTGAGACCCAGAGGGTCACGTTTATTAAAACTTTGTTGTCCGGCGACTCCCAGTCATGGGCATATAGCCTGCCCACCGGAGACAAAGCGCTTACCTCTGTAGAGGAATTCTTTAAGGCTATGGCGGTAATTTACGACGATCCAGACCTTGCCTCGACTTCTGAGCGGAAGCTCAAGCTATTGCGTCAAGGCGAAGGTCCGGTCGAAGATTACGCGGCCGAGTTTAGGAGGTGGTCAGTTACGGCCAGGTGGGACACTCATGCCCTGTTAGATTGTTTCTTGTCAGGGCTGTCCGATGAGGTCTCTGACATGATGTTAAGTCAGCCCGAACCCAGAACAGTCGATGAGGCCATCTCAGCGGCCATCCGGATCGACCGCAGGCTGGGCTACCAAAGGCAGACCAGGGGTAGTTCCCGTGTCAGAGGGGTGTCTTACGCCACAGCCCCAGTGATTCCACCTCCTACTGTTTCGTCTTCTCCGGTCTTGCTTCCATCCGAGCCAATACAGATTGGTCGGTCAAAATTGACCCAGGTGGAGCGAAGACGGAGAATGACCGAACAGCTGTGTCTGTATTGCGCTGAAGGGGGGCATATAGTACGAAACTGCCCTAATAAGCCGGGAAAACGCTACCGCCTGGGAGTGGTAGGGGGTAACACCCTGGGCGTCCGACTTTTACCCTTAGAAGAAAAACGGTTGCTTCTTCCCTGCACCATTACGTGGGAAGATAAAACCGAGGTCACGGAAGCCTTTATCAATTCAGGCTCCGCGGCAAATTTTATGGATTTTGAGTTTGCTAAGAAATTGGGTATCCCACTCACACCTGTACAACCACCCATCCAGGTTACGGCAGTGGATGACTCTCCTCTGCAAGGGAGTCACCCACTGTCTCAGACACCAGAGGTGGGAGTCACCATAGGGGTTCTGCACTGGGAAAAATTACAATTCTTTGTGTTGCATATGTCTACTTCCACCATTATACTCGGCATGCCATGGTTGCACCTTCATTCTCCGCACATCGATTGGGCCACCGGCCAACTGGTTTCTTGGTCAGCACGCTGCTTTCAGCAATGTTTAGGGAAGGTGACACTGGGCCAAACCAGGGTTCATGTACAAGGGGTACCTGAGCAATATTTAGAATATTCTGATGTGTTCTGTCCCAAGGCAGCAGACAAATTACCCCCACATCGCTCTTTTGATTGCCCCATAGATATCCGTTCTGGTTGTATGCCTCCTCGGGGTCATCTGTACAATTTATCTGGGCCAGAAAAGTTGGCCATGCAAGAATATATCCGTGAGAATTTAGCCAAGGGTTTCATTCGTCCGTCCCGATCGCCTGCTGGAGCAGGTTTCTTTTTCGTTAAAAAGAAAGACGGGGGCCTGCGGCCCTGTATCGATTACCGGGGACTGAATAAAATCACGGTAAAGAACCGATATCCGTTACCCCTGATAGACGATTTATTTACGCAGGTCACAGACGCCAAGATCTTCTCAAAACTGGATTTACGGGGCGCGTACAACCTGGTACGCATAAGAAAGGGTGATGAGTGGAAAACGGCCTTTAACACGCCAGACGGGCATTACGAGTACCTAGTGATGCCCTTTGGGTTATGTAATGTCCCGGCCGTTTTCCAGGAACTCATCAACGAGGTCTTCAGAGAGGTGTTGGGGAGATTCGTGCTGGTCTATCTAGACGATATACTTGTTTTCTCCAACAACCTCTCTGAGCACAGAACGCATGTGAAATTTGTACTCAGCAAACTAAGACAAAACTCGTTATACGCTAAACTTGAGAAATGTATTTTCGAAGTAACATCTGTCGCCTTTCTGGGTTACATTATTTCCACCACGGGCCTGTGTATGGATCCCGCCAAAGTCTCTGCTGTGTTAGAGTGGCCCCAACCCGTGGGGTTAAAATCTTTACAGCGGTTCTTAGGCTTTGCGAACTATTACAGAAGGTTCATAAAGGGGTATTCCACGGTCATTTCACCCCTCACCAGTCTTACAAAAAAAGGGGCAGATACTAACCACTGGACTCCAGAAGCTCTACGAGCATTCTCCACTCTGAAAGACTTGTTTTGCTCAGCACCCATTCTGAGGCACGTTGACACTTCTTACCCCTTTATTGTTGAGGTGGATGCCTCAGAGGTCGGGGTAGGGGCTGTGCTGTCTCAGCGATCAGGGTTGCAGGGAAGATTACATCCCTGTGCCTATTTCTCTCGTAGGTTCTCTCCGGCAGAGAGAAACTACGATATAGGCAACAGAGAGCTCCTTGCCATTAAACTTGCCTTTGAGGAGTGGCGTCATTGGCTGGAAGGAGCAGAGCATATGATTACGGTATACACCGATCACAAAAACCTGGAATACATCGAGGGGGCTAAGAGGTTAAGTCCCCGTCAGGCTCGATGGTCGTTATTTTTTTCGAGGTTCAGGTTCCTGATTACATACACCCCGGGCAGCAAGAACGTTAAGGCAGATGCTCTGTCCAGATGCTTTGAGCCAGAGACAGCCGAGCCTCCTGCCCCAGAGTCCATTATCCCACAGAGGCTAGTGTTAGCGGCAGCTGAGACTTGGGAGGACTGGACAGAGACCCTGAGGCCTTTTCAGCAGGATGTCCCCGAAGGGAAACCTGAAGGGGTGATGTTTGTACCCCTACCCTTTCGTCTCCGCACTTTGCAGATGTTTCATTCTCACAAGAATGCGGGACACCCTGGGGCATCTAGAACTCAGGATCTAGTATCCAGGTGTGCCTGGTGGCCTTCTTTAGCAGCAGACTGCAAGGAGTTCGTTAGGGAGTGTGCAGTTTGCGCTAAGAGTAAACCCTCCCGGCTGGCACCTGTGGGTACCTTGCAGCCTTTACCCACCCCGAGTGAGCCATGGACTCATTTGTCCATGGATTTTGTGGGCGAACTTCCCAAGTCAGAAGGTATGTCGGTCATTTGGGTGGTAGTCGACCGCTTCAGTAAAATGGCCCATTTCGTGCCCTTGAAAGGACTCCCTTCAGCCCAGGAATTGGCCGACTTGTTTATTACACATGTCTTCCGGCTGCACAGCATTCCGGAGAACATAGTGTCGGATCGGGGAGTCCAGTTCGTTTCTAGATTCTGGAGGGCATTCTGCCAACAGATGGGCATGAAGCTGTCATTTTCATCGGGCTACCACCCACAGACCAATGGGCAAACGGAGAGAATCAACCAGTCATTGGAGCAATTTTTGAGGTGCTACGTTGCGGAGACGCAGAGCGACTGGGTTAAATTTCTGCCCTTCGCGGAGTTCGCACAAAATAATTTGAAAAGCTCTTCCACCGGATTCTCTCCGTTCCAGGTTGTGTCTGGAAAATTGCCCAAGTTCTCACCATTTCCAGTGGCCTCCACCCCGTTTCCAGCTCTGGAGGCCTGGCAGAGGTCTTTTAAAGACATTTGGCGCACGGTGAGAGATAGTTTACAAAAGGCGTTTTTGAGTCAGAAGGGTCAAGCTGACAAAAAACGCTCAGTGGAGTGGAGGTTCAGACCAGGGGACTTGGTCTGGGTATCTACACGTCACTTGACCCTGAGACAACCTTCTGACAAACTTGGTCCCAGGTTCGTGGGTCCATTCCCGGTTGCTAGGAAGATCAACGAGGTCACATATACCGTTGATCTTCCCACCAGCATGCGGGGAGTGAGGTCCTTCCACGTATCACTTCTTAAACCCGCAGTCCAGGTGGGTCCCACTCCTCCTCCTCCTGTGTTAGTAGATGCCCAACCTGAATATGAAGTGGAAAAGATTTTAGATTCCCGCACGGTTCAAAACTCGGTTCAGTACCTCGTACATTGGAAAGGGTACGGCATTGAGGAGAGACAATGGGTACCGGGTTCACGCATGCATGCAGACGAGTTAAGAAGGGAGTTTCATGCCTTACATCCCGAGAAACCTGGTAGGAGTTGTCCGGAGTCCACTCCTTGGGGGGGGGTACTGTAAGGAAACGCGGAAATGCCGCCGTCTCTCAAGGTGAGGCGGCTGTTTCCGCGTCCAGCATGGCGTCACAACGCGGAAAAAACGCTGCATGCCGCATAGGCAGTGCGGCGGAATCCGCATCAGAGGCGGCCCCCGCACTAGATACATTGCATGACAGTACTGGTGTGGCTGGGACTGATAGTCCACCAAGATTCAGACTTACACGCGCGCGAGCAGAAAGGCAGAGTTTAAATAACAGTTAGAAGGGTGTCGGCTGACCAGCTGGGTCAGCTGACAAATTCCACTGCTCTCATTGGACCAGCAATTAGGGAGGTCCTGGAAAGGTCCTAGAGTATATATACTGCTGGTTGTTCACTTGCTCTTTGTCTGGCGTGCGATCACATACGTGGGAGCACCCAGATCCGTAGTCAGATCCTGAAGTGTGCCGGGACCAGCTGGAGCTGTAATCCTACACTTAGCTAGATATTTGATAGCTAAAGTACTAGTTTGATTGTGATTATATGTTATGACTTTTGCCTGCCTCGACTATCCTCCTGAACTCTGACCTTGTACCTCGATATTTCTGATACTCTGTTGCCGAACCTCGGCTCGTTCCAAGACTCTGTTTCTGCCTCCTGATTTTGTACCCCGATATATCTGATACCCCGTTGCCGAACCCTGCCTGTACTTTGACTCCGCCTTTGCCTACTGTATTTGTACTTTATCTGTCCGTGTGTGTACGACCTGGCTTGTCTGACCTCGAGAACCGACCTCACGATTGGAGGCGGTTCCCAGTCCTGTTAGTGACACTTCTTCCTGAGTGTCACTCTCGGACTTTCCTTCCTACTGTCAGTCTGACTCCTCCCGTCTTGGAGAGCTCAGGTCTGCAGAAGGAATACGTGCAGTTCTCCTTGCTGCACTGAGGCCTAGGCCTCCTAGTGTTACTGTTACACCAAAACACTACACTCTACTCAGGCGAACAGAGGTTAGTTTGTATATCGGATTATCGGTGAGACTGCAGATCACTTATAATCTGGTATATATCTGTATTTCCGGCGATACTGCAGATCACCGGTAAATCAGATACTCTCTGCGCCCACCGATCGTTACAGCTAGTACTCTATGTGTATATATTTATTTCATCATGTCACATGTCACTCCAGGTATGCTTTAATCCAAATTTAAATATGTATACACACATACACAAACACACAACTCCCACAATGTGATTTTGCCTGTTCTAATTAACTTGCACCATTTTTTCCTTATGTTGACCACTGAACAATTAAAAAAAATCATCAAGTAGCAAAAATATGGCTTTTATTTTTTCTACTTTGAATTACTGTTACTGACATACCAAAGACGTTGTTGCAGGCCACACAATCTTACTGGCTGGGAGATGCATTCAACAGATGATTACAAAAAAATTGCATAGAACTCATAAGTAGGGGAGTGTTATGCTATGGATTCCTTCATTGCTGATCACATTACACATGGCAATCCCTGATCCTACCTGAACAGTATCACTCCCACTGCTGTGGCAGACAGAAAAAAAAATAAAATTAAAATAAAAAACTATTTTTTTCAACGCTTTCAAAACTGACTATTGTGTTTCAATATAAATAGTTAATGATGTGGTGATTGTCACACATCATTTCCTCTCAGGGTCTTCTAGAGTAACGTATTATTATATTTCAAACCAGTTTTGTGGGATCATTTATAATCGGTTACTAAAGACATGCATTAATAAATCTAGCCCATAGTAATCTGGATTTTCATTTTTATTTCTCTACAAAAAAAATATTGATTACTGTAATCGTAACAAACTCTTTTTTGTTGTTGCCTATTTTACTATCCGTCAATCTCTTATAGAATTCAGTATGATGGATCCACAGAACAGGACAGTCGCTACTGAGTTAATATTACTGGGATTTTCAAAAAATCTAACAGTAAACTTTGTGTTGTTTTTCATATTTTTTACTATGTACATTGTAACATTTCTTGCGAATGGTCTTATTGTTTGCGTTATAATTTGTAACCCTCGTTTACACACTCCAATGTACTTTTTTCTTTGTATCTTGTCCTTTTTGGACTTGTGTTACTCTTCAACTGTTTTACCAAAATTACTGCATGACCTTTTGTCCACATGTGGGACCATCTCGATCGGAGGCTGTGCCATGCAACTTTATATGATACTTCTCCTGGGAGGAACAGAATGCCTTCTGCTGGCTCTCATGGCTTATGACCGATATGTGGCCATCTGCCGACCTCTCCACTATACCATTGTTATGAGATGGAGTGTTTGCTACGTTTTGACAGCTGTTGTGTTTTTATTTAGCTTTATTATATTTCTTCTTCCCTCGCTATTGATGCCTCTAGATCTTTGTTATCCAAACCAATTGAATCATTTTATGTGTGAGGTACTAGCTGTGATCAAATTGGCCTGTGGCAGTTTCCATTCAAGTGAGCTAGTGATATTTTTTAGCAGTTTTATATCTCTTCTCCTCCCTTTTCTATTCATTATAGGGTCTTACACTCGCATATTGGCTTCAGTATTAAAGGTTCATTCTGTAGGACGACTGAAGGCTTTTTCGACCTGTTCCTCCCATATTACAGTAGTGAGCATATTCTTTGGAACCAGCATGACTATGTACTTTGGACCCTCCTCCCAGTACTCTTCAAATCAGGAGAAATACATCTCAACATTCTATGTTATTGTGTCGCCGATGCTAAATCCTATTATTTACAGTTTAAACAACAGGGAAGTTAAGACGACTTATGTAAAAGTGTTATCTCAGTTTAAGAATGTCAGGATAGGTTGAACAGGTTCTCCCTGATGGAGATTTCAACAGTTAGGCTGCTGGTAAAAGTTAGGGTGGAAAAACAAGACAGTGTTCAGACTTACTATACATGACTCGAGGACGTGAATATGAGAATTAATAGCAGTGTAGTGTTATATATATAATCTATCTTCACAGTATGCCTGTAATGAACATACTGTGTGGACGCTAGCATTAGGGGTGCTGCTAAGGTTATTATGACTCCAAGCAGCAAACAATTTGTGCCTTGTGGCAAAAAATGGGTGTGACCATGACATTATGTGGGCGGAGCCACCTGCATGATGCTATCATTCGATATGGACCAAATGTCTCTGAAGAATGGTATAAAAAATGTAAGGCAGTTCTGAAGGCAAAAAAAGGTCATCCTCATAGTAGCAAGACATCACTAATAAAATTACTAGTGAAATACAGGTAGTTCCCAGTTAACAAACAAGATAGGGACTATAGGTCCATTCTTAACCTGAATTCCATCTTAAGTCAGAACACTGTCACCTCCGTGCCTCTTTTGTCCCCCTCTGTTCCCCATGCCTCTTTTGTCTCCCTCTGTGTCACCTTAATTCCCCCAGTGCCATTTTTGTTCCCCTCTGCTCTCCCGTGCCTGAGTGACCTCTTGTCCCCCTGTGTCAGTGTCACCTCTTGTTCCACTGTGTGTCACCTCTGGTGCCCCTGTGTGCTATCTCTGATCTTCCTCCTGTAACTCACATGCCCTAATCCAGGGCTGAATCTCACCACTCTCCTGCTAGCCACTTTGCTCTGGTCACCATGGTTACTTTCGTTGCCTCTGACATCTTGAGAAGCGCCGGCCATAAGTAACCATGGTGATGGAATACGAAGCCGGTGAAAGGAGAGTGGTGAGATTCGGTGCAGGACTGAGGCATGTACAGTAAGTTATGGACACTGGGCGGCATAAGGGGAGGGGGACCACTGAGCTCAGGGCAGCCCACCAGGGACAGCAAAGTCCTTTCTAAAGTGAGCACCAAGCATGGGCTTGCCTTCCTTGCATCCTGGTGGTGCTCTGAGTCTGACTAGCATACTGTACACATACACATGACATTCCTATTGCTGCTCATGTTTGTTTTTGCCATTGATTTAAAAAAAAAGTGTTTGGGTAAAGTTTGCCAAACTTAAACTAGTGCAGGGTTTGGTAATGACTACCGTAGCTGTATCTGCCAAGATAGACAGTACTGCTCATGCAAGAGAAGGTTGAAGTTACTGAGTAACTAAGAACCAGAACCATTAGAATTTTTGCAGAGGGTCGGATGATATTCAGTTATTGTTCTGAACTGAAGTCATGTATAATGGTGGTTACTTTTTACTCATATGAATTAAAGTAGTTAAAATACAGGTGCGCTCTAAGCTACTGATTCTGGACATAGGCCTAGCTTTATGGGGTTATAAACAAAATATTTGCGCACCGACTCTCTTGAAGCAATGTATTATGAGAGTTACTTCTTGTTCTTGTAAATCAAATTACTCAACTATATCCTCTGATTTAAAGGCAAAAACTGTACTTGGAATATATCTTTCCATTAGAACCTTTATGGAAAGAATGCTACTTCTGTCTGATCTCCCTATGACCCGAATTGCCCTGCTGCAGTCCATCATGAATGCGGCAGCCAGAATTATCCACTGCTCCCATCGCTCCACCACAGCGGCTCCTTTCCGTGAATCCCTCCACTGGCTTCCTATCCAGTCCAGAATCAGATTCAAGATATTCAAGATAAGGCAACCCTGGCCAGGGTCGGGGCCGCTAATGATAGCTGGATTAACATAACAGAGGGTCTGAAAATAGCAGGGGAGGCACTGATCATCTGCCCTGAGGTCTGACATTCAGCGAAGGTCATTAACTTTTTTTCTTTGCTTCAGCTCGTAGGTCCTTTAGGGCAGAAATCACTTTGAATGCTAAATTGCAGGACTAAAGTACTTCTGTCCACAATGAAGCAACAACCTTATTATCTTCTTGTATGTAAGTAGGCATAGGTAGGTGCCCCAGTATAGGTAGGTAGGCATAGGTAGGTGCCCCAGTAGTTAGCTAGGCATAGGTAGGAGACCCAGTATAGGTAGGTAGGCATAGGTAGGTGCCCTAGTATAGGTAGGTAGGCATAGGTAGGTGCCCCAGTAGTTAGCCAGGCATAGATAGAAGTCCCAGTATAGGTAGGTAGGCATAGGTAGGTGTCCCAGTAGTTAGCTAGGCATAGGTAGAAGTCCCAGTATAGGTAGGTAGGCATAGGTAGGTGTCCCAGTATAGGTAGATAGGCATAGGTAGGTGCCCTAGTAGTTAGCTAGGCATAGTTAAAAGTTCCAGTATAGGTAGATAGTCATAGGTAGGTGCCCTAGTATAGGTAGGTAGGCATAGGTAGGTGCCCCAGTATAGGTAGGTAGGCATAGGTAGGTGCCCCAGTAGTTAGCTAGGCATAGGTACTGTAGGAGTCCCAGTATAGGTAGATAGGCATAGGTAGGAGTCCTAGTATAGGTAGATATGCATAGGTAGGTGCCCGAGTAGTTAGCTAGGCATAGGTAGGAGTCCCAGTATAGGTAGATAGGCATAGATAGGTGCCCCAGTAGTTAGCTAGGCATAGGTATGAGTCCCAGTATAGGAAGGTAGGCATAGGTATGTGCCCTAGTATAGGTAGGTAGACATAGGTAGGTGCCCCAGTAGTTAGCTAGGCATAGGTAGAAGTCCCCGTATAGGTAGATAGGCATAGGTAGGTGCCCTAGTAAAGGTAGGTAGGCATAGGTAGGTGTGCCAGTAGTAAGCTAGGCATAGGTAGGTGCCCCAGTAGTTAGCTAGGCATAGGTAGAAGTCCCAGTATAGGTAGGTAGGCATAGGTAGGTGTCCCAGTATAGGTAGATAGGCATAGGTAGGTGCCCCAGTAGTTAGCTAGGCATAGGTAGGAGTCCCAGTATAGGTAGGTAGGTATAGGTAGGTGCCCTAGTATAGGTAGGCATAGGTAGGTATCCCCGTATAGGTAAGTAGGTGCCCCAGTAGTTAGGTAGGCGTAGGTAGGTGTCCCAGTATAGATAGTTAGGCAGCGCCTGGCTGGCACAGTAATAGCAATCACCAAGGTCCAGCTGCAACAGATAGGGCTGTATAATGCAGTGTCAGTGAGCAACACACACAAAAAAAACCCTAAGACCCCCCAAGTGCTGCCTAACCCTAACCTTGACAGTGCTACATTAAATCCATTCCCCGTTTTGCAGTTAAATAACGTCTGCAGTTTGGCTTATGTAGGGCGCTATTGATAAATAACGTTACTGTGGGCAATAACGTCTGCTGTTTGGCAAATGAACTGCACTATTGATAAATAACGTTAGTGTGTGCCACTATTGATAAATAACGTTAATGTGTGCCACTATTGATAAATAATGTTAGTGTGTGCCGTTTTTCTTCTTTTTTCCCTGTGCGCCATTATTATGCAGTACTAACGATAAATAGCGATAAGTGTATCTTTTTAATGCGGCGCCATTTTTATGCATAGGCGCTGTGCGCCATTATTCACTGATCCGCCCCCTCCTTGTCCCTTGAGTCTCCCTCCATGTCTCCTGCGTCTGCTTCCATGTCCCCTGCATCTGCTTCCATGTCCCCTGCATCTGCTGCCTCCATGTCCCCTGTTAACAGCAATTAGCAGCAGCCGCCATTACTCACCTCATCCTAAGTGCCTGCGGCAATCTATCAGCTGCTGTCCTTCTCCGTGTGTGTGGTGTCTCCCGCCATGGCCACGGTGTGCTGAACGCTCCCGCTCCTGTAAAAGCAATTTGCGGCTGCAGCCTGCCTTAGTTATCACTCACCTCCTCTCTTTAGCCTGCGGTGATCGTCTGCTTCTGTCTCGCACTCCTTCTCCCTAGCGGCTGATAGCATCTGATCAGGAAGTGCCAGCTGCTAGGGAGAAGGAGTGCGAGACAGAAGCAGCCGATCACCGCAGGCTCAAGAGAGGAGGTGAGTGATAACTGCAGGATGCTGCAGCCTCTAATTACTTTTACAGGAGCGGGAGCATTCAGGAAACCGTGGCCACGGGGACACAGGCCACACATAGAGAAATACAGCAGCTGATCGATTGCCGCAGGAACTTAGGCTGAGGTGAGTAATACCGGCTGCTGCTAATTACTTTTAACAGGGCACAGGAGGACATGGGGACAATACAGGGAGTCCCCGACATCGCGGCGGGTCATCGGTTTGTATCATTGGGCGTTCATAAGTTTGTGACTCCCTGTATTCGGACTGTGAAACCCCCCACTTTTTATCCCCACTTTTGGGTGAAAAAAGTGCATCTTACATATAACTTTTTCCCTAAGTTTTCTCCTAGCAGATCATTTTTCATCTTCTGTTTAAAAAACTTTTCAGCATTTTGCAATTGACAAAGTACTAAAAAGTAGGTGAAAATGTACTGTCAAAGTATTTTCTTGCTTGCTGGTGGCTTAAAGGATACCCAAACTAAAATGTGACATAATGAGATAGACATGTGTATGTACAGTGCCTAGCACACAAATAACTATGCTGTGTTCCTTTTTTTTCTTTCTCTGTCTGAAAGAGTTAAATATCAGGTATGAAAGTGGCTGACTCAGTCCTGACTCAGACAGGATGTGACTACAGTGTGACCCTCACTGATAAAAAATTCCCCTTTTTATCTCTTTCTTGCTCTCAGAAGCCATTTTCTGCTAGGAAAGTGTTGGAATTTCTTATCAGTCAGGGTCACACTGTAGTCACTTCCTGTCTGAGTCAGGACTGAGTCAGCCACTTACATACCTGATATTTAACTCTTTCAGGCAGAGAAAGAAAAAAAGGAACACAGCATAGTTATTTGTGTGCTAGGCACTGTACATACCCATGTCTGTCTCATTATGTCACATGTCAGTTGAGGTATCCTTTAAAGGACTACTATCGCAAGGAATTGTAAAATTTAAAATACAAGTGAATACATACAAATAAGAAGTACTTTTCTTACACATTAAAATGAGCCATATATTACTTTTCTCCCATACCGCAGTCACTTACAGTAGGCAGTAGAAATCTGACGGAACCCACAGGTTTTGGGCTAGTCCATCTCTCCATAGGAGATTCTCAGCATGGCCTTTATTTTTTATCAAGACACCCATTGAAAAGGATTTATATAAAGATGCTGGCCCGCCTCCCTGCTCGCTGCACACTTTTTAAGCAGTTGGATGGAGCAACTGCCATTCACTAAGTACTTTTGAAAATAAAGAAAAACCTGAGATCCCTCATGAGGAGATAGACTAGTGCAAAACCTATCATTTCTGTCAGATGTCTCCTAACTACTGATAGTGAGTGACAGCAAGATAGGAGAAAAGTAATGTATGGCATATTTTACTCAGGAAGAAATGTACTCTTATTTGTATGTGTTGGCAGGAATTTTAAATTTTACTATAAGGATCCCTCCTTTAGCATGTCCTGTTAGTTGCAGTGGAGATGCAGCCGAGCAGTTTTGATTTTTCTGCCTGCATTTGGTTGCTTAATTTTGATTGCATTCACAATGAGTCTCATTGCCATCTGCAATCACTCTGCAGTTCAGAGTAGCTCAGGATGTTGTCATGAATCCACCTATTAGTACATAGCAAGGAAATGAACAGCGCTACTTAAAAACAGATGAGTGCCTACCTGCAAGAGAGTGCAAGCCCCACTTGTGGGATATAATACACACTGAGCATACACATGACCTGTCTACCACTGGAGGATGTTGGTTTCCGTAACAGCTTGCATGCAACTTGTTAAGTACTCGTCCCTCCCACTGCGAAGAAGTCAATCCTCCATGGGAGGGGACCTAACACTAACTAAATCCTACCTATGCATATGCATAGCCTAGCGCGCTAGGCTATGCATAGGTAGGATTTAGTTAGTGTTAGGTCCCCTCCCATGGAGGAATGACTTCTTCACAGTGGGAGGGACGAGTACTTAACAAGTTGCATGCAAGCTGTTACAGGAAACCAACATCCTCCAGTGGTAGACAGGTCATGTGTATGCTCAGTGTGTATTTTATCCCATAAGTGGGGCTTTCTCTCTTTTGCAGGTAGGCACTCATCTGTTTTTAAGTAGCGCTGTTCATTTCCTTGCTATGTACTAATTTAATTCATTTTTGGTCAGCCGCTCCCACTTAACAGCCATGCTTTTGGTGTATATGCAGAGCTTCTGTTTGGGTTCAAGGTGCGTTTGCAGTCTCTGGGGGGGCTCAGCGCATCTCTGATCGGAGGCCATTCGGAGGCGGCCTGGTGATGCGCTGATCCCACTTTTTGCGCATGAATCCACCTATGGGCCCTTTTCCACTAGCGGCGTTTGCGATGCTGAATCGCAAAATCACAAACCGCTAGTGATTTTTTAATCGCTACGGTTTGTACATTAACATGGGAATCGTGGTAGGCAATTTCCACTACCGCGATTCGTTTTTTTGCCAAACGCGATCACGCCACGGAGCGATCTTTGCCGCGATTTTGCTATGCAGTACAGTGCATAGCAAAATCGTGAACGCAATCGCCGGAGGTTTCCTGCTTTTTGCGATTCAGAAATCGCTAGCGTTCAGCGTGCACGCTAGCGACTGCTAGTGGAAAAGGGCCCTAAGGCTTGCTGCAGTTCAACTGCAGCCAGACAGCTCTGGATTTCTTACATGCATGTGGTTGCATAATTTTGCATGCATTTATAATGTGTCCTTTCCATTCACAGGCAGCTTGCAGCCTTCAATCAGCCTAACACAGGATAGCGTGATTACCATTCAGCTGTGTGGGAATTTGCATGTCTGCTCTCATTGGCTGATGCCCATAGAAAATCTTGCTTCTCCTCTCACACCTCGCCTGTCATAGCGTTCAGCTTTGCAATAGTTGATTGCTGGGTTCCTTGTGTAAAGTTTGAATATTGTACTGCATTACCTTGCATTGCCTGCTTGGATATTCACTGTACCCGCGGGGTACAGTGAAGTCTTTTCCTATTCTGACAGTTTGGAGACTGCCTTCACCATGTTGGTAAATGGTATAATTCTTGCTTGTTCTGTTCCTGTGAACGTGACTATAGGCTGCTGTTGCTATTAGTTATGCTTCTACTTGTTTGTCTTGTCCGTGTCAGTGTGGATGTTTGCTATCGCTGGGGCAGCGATTAGATTGGCAAGCATTCCATCTGTCTGTCGGTTGTCTGTCCTTGTTACTCAGTGTGGCGGACATCAGATGCTCAGTGCTTCGGTCGCACTGAGCAACCATTGTGTCTTGTTAGCTGGCAAGCATCGCGTCTGTCTGTCTGTTGTCTGTCCATGTTACTCAGTGTGGTGGACATCAGATGCTCAGTGCGGCGGTCGCACTGAGCAACCATTATGTCTTGTTTATTGTGGCGGTTATCGGAAGCTCAGAGCTGTGGTCGCTCTGAGCAATCTTGCTGCCTTGTTCATAGCTCTAGGTGTGATCTGTGTACTTCCTCCACAAGAGCATTCCGCTCTACTACCTAATATTACCAAGCTGCATAGTCTTGTTTGCTCTAGTGGTACTCTGGTTTTCTCGGTCTCAGTCGCTAGCCCTTGCACGGTAAGACCTGGGGGTAACCGAAGTCAGGAGACATATTCCGTGTCCTGTTCAAGCGGGGGCTTGTCTATAGGTGAAGACGTGGGCCGAGCTCAGAGCTACGGCAATAGATTGGGGTATAGTGGCTGAAAGAAAACAGAAGATCTGTTAGGCATTACATTTACATTTTTCACGATAGTGGTCCTTTAAAGGGCTAGGAGAAAACTTAGTAGAAAAAGTGAAGTGAATAAGGGCCCTTTCTGTTTTAGGAAGGTAAAGTTGTACTTGGCAAGTTGGTATAGCTTTTTCAGCAGAGGGGCAACTGAAAAAGTACTAAAAAGTAGGTGAAAACATATTCTGAGTATTTTCTTGCTCGCTGGTGGCTTAATAGGCATTTTATTGGGTGAAAATATTACCTAGGAGAAAATGTAGGGAAAAAAAGTGAATTGGATCAAGCCAATAGACTCAAAAATAATCACAGACTTTGCTATTTAAAGAGAAACCATGGACAAGAATTGAACTTCATCCTGATCAGTAGTTTATACCCCCTTTTACATGATAAATCTATTTTTTTTCACAAACGGATCATCAGGGGGCTCTGTATGGCTGATATTGTGGTGAAACCCCTCCCACAAGAAACTCTGAGGACCATGGTCCTGGCAGGTTCCTGTCTGTGAACCTCATTGCATTGTGGGAAACTGCCAAAAAAAGCAAGCAGCAGCTACATCACCTGCCAGCAGTAAAAATGTCACCATGTGATAAATTTAAGAATGTAAATCAGGGATTTAAAAGATTTTACAATGGGCAAACACTGACTAAATCATTTATACATAATTACTGTAAAAATGAAGCACTTTTTATATTACATTATTTTCACTGGAGTTCCTCTTCTAAACTACAAATTGTATTTTACTTATGTGCCCAATAGTACTAATTATATTGTAGAGCAACACTGAATGTCCGGGCACTGTTTAAATCAATATTAATAATCATATTCATAGTAAATGATATTAGTGCATAGTTGTAAAATGCCAGAATAGGGCTGAGAAATAAGTTTTTTATACAAGTACCGTATATACTCGCAAGCAAGCCGACCCGCATGTAAGCCGACCCCCCCACTTTTACCCCAAAAAACAGGAAAAAATGATTGACCCTCATGTAAGCCGGGGGTAGGAAACGCTGGCCGCGTGATCCCCCCAGTATGTCCCAGTATAGCTAGTATAGTGCCCAGTATAGGTAGGTAGTGCTCAGTATAGCAAGTAAAATGCCCCAGTATAGCTAGTATAGTGCTCATTATAGCTAGTATAGTGCTCAGTATAGCTAGTATAGTGCTCATTATAGCTAGTGAAGTGCCCCAGTTTAGCTAGTATAGTGCTCAGTATAGGTAGGTAGTACTCAGTATAGCTAGTAAAATGCCCCAGTATAGCTAGTATAGTGCTCAGTATAGCTAGTATAGTGCTCAGTATAGCTAGTATAGTGCTCAGTATAGCTAGTATAGTGCTCAGTATAGCTAGTATAGTGCTCAGTATAGCTAGTGAAGTGCCCCAGTTTAGCTAGTATAGTGCTCAGTATAGTTAGTATAGTGCCCCCAGTATAGCTAGTATAGTGCCCCCAGTATAGCTAGTATAGTGCCCCCAGTATAGCTAGTATAGTGCCCCCAGTATAGCTAGTATAGTGCCCCCAGTATAGCTAGTATAGTGCCCCCAGTATAGCTAGTATAGTGCCCCATTATAGCTAGTATAGTGCCCCCAGTATAGCTAGTATAGTGCCCCCAGTATAGCTAGTATAGTGCCCCCAGTATAGCTAGTATAGTGCCCCCAGTATAGCTAGTATAGTGCCCCATTATAGCTAGTATAGTGCCCCCAGTATAGCTAGTATAGTGCCCCCAGTATAGCTAGTATAGTGCCCCCAGTATAGCTAGTATAGTGCCCCATTATAGCTAGTATAGTGCCCCATATAGCTAGTATAGTGCCCCATATAGCTAGTATAGTGCCCCATATAGCTAGCATAATGCCCCAGTATGGGTGGGTAGGTGCTGTCCCTCCCCGCTCCCCCTGCGGCCGCCGCTGCTGCTATTACCTCAGGCGGCGCCGCTGCCTCTATCCCCGTCCTCCTCCGGTAGTAAGTCATTCACAGCAGCGCGCCTCTCGCTGCTGTGATGACGAGGAAACCATAGAGAGCGGCTTCCTGTAGCGTGATGCCGTTACTATGGGAACCGCTCTCTATGGTTTCCTGCGTCATCACAGCAGCGGGGGGCGCGCTGCTGTGAATGAGTTACCGGAGGAGGACGGGGATAGAGGCAGCGGCGCCGCCGCCTAAGGTAATAGCAGCGGTGGCCGCGGGGGGAGCGGGGAGGGACAGCACCTATCCACCCACCCACCCACACATGACTCGCAAGCAAGCCGACCCCCCAACTTTTGGCCCACTTTTGGGGGGTCAAAAATTCGGCTTGCTTGCGAGTATATACGGTATCTTTTTCCTTCCATAGTAGTAGAAAATAGAAATGAAAATGACTGTGAATCTCAAAAGGTTTCCTTGGATTGCAGTACATCATCAGGCCGGGTCCCACTAGAACAAAGGAGAAACCAGTGATTACCCAGGTGTACGCTGTGACTAAGCAAAATGAAATATCTCTAATTAGACACATGCCCACGAGCTGTATTGTTAACCAGCCCCCGAGGAACCTGAGCACCTGAAATTCCTCTAATTAATTTTCTTACAGTAAGGAAGAGTTCATTCAAGGTCAGCTTTACAGATTCCCATCCACATAACATGACATACTTATGCACCATTTCAAATCAAATGACAATCAATCTTATTTTATCACGTGTGAAATAGAAGTCATACAGATGTGGTATCATTTCAAACAAGCATATTGACAGTTTATTTATTTATGTCATTATAAGTAGAGGTCAATGAGATGCTTTTCTAATTCTGTCTTACATGTTAATTTTAATCAAATAGAAAGCAGCTAAGAATGAACATTGTTCTCCTCCTTGACCACACCCACCTAAGGCCACTCCCATCATTGGCACACTATTGTCCTTGCTCCGTCCTCCATAGCAAAAGAACTCATCACTAGAGTAGAGGCTAGTGCCAGTGCCACGTCTGAAGAGCACTCAATCCAGAACTGTCGTCTAAAGCTGTTGCCTAAAACTAACCTTATTTCCCAAACTACCACCCAGGGCTGGGACAAGGATCTCCAGCACTAGAGGTGAAGCTTTAAAGTGCACCCTCTTTACTCCCCCCTCCCCCAATTATGCCTGTCCCAGTATAGACACAAATGTGTCCCCAGTATTAGGAAGACCCCCTGCCCAGTTTTGATAGCTAGATGTTTTCCCAGTGCTACAGGTGGATAACCCCCTCCCAAACATTGATAGCAAGACGTACCCCAAGAATTCGGCACCCCCCAGGTTAGATAACCAGATGTGCCCTATTGCGAGGTATCCTCTCTGCCCAGTATAAAAGCAAGATGTGTGCCAGTATTAGCCCTCTCCATAGTATAATAGCCTGAAGTGCCCTCTAGTATTAGGCATTCCTCTCCTCAATAAAATAACCAGAGGTCCCCCCAGTATTAGGTAGCCCCCTCCCCCGGTACAATAGCCAGATGTTCCACAAGTATTAGACAGCCCCCTCCCCAGTATAAAAGGCAGATGTGCCTCAAGTATTAGGTAACCCCTCCCCAGTATAGTAGCCAGATGTGCTCCCAGTATTAAGCAGCCCCCTCCCCAGCATAATAGCCAGATGTGCCCCCAGTATCAGGCAGCCCCCTCCCCAGTATAATAGCCAGATGTGCCCCCAGTATTAGGCAGCTCCCTCCCCAGTATAATAGCCAGATATGCTCCCAATATTAAGCAGCCCCCTCCCCAGCATAATAGCCAGATGTGTCCCCAGTATTAGGCAGCCCCCTCCCCAGTATAATAGTCAGATGTGCCCCCAGTATTAGGTAGCCCCCTCCCCAGTATAATAGGCAGATGTGTCCCCAGTAATAGGCAGCCCCCTCCCCAGTATAATAGTCAGATGTGCCCCCAGTATTAGGTAGCCCCCCTCCCCAGTATAATAGGCAGATGTGCTCCCAGTATTAGGCAGCCCCCTCCCCAGTATAATAGGCAGATGTGTCCCCAGTAATAGGCAGCCCCCTCCCCAGTATAATAGCCAGGTGTGCTCCCAGTATTAAGCAGCTCCCTCCCCAGCATAATAACCAGATGTGCCCCCAGTATTAGGCAGCCCCCTCCCCAGTATAATAGCCAGATGTGCCACCAGTATTAGGCAGCCCCCTCCCCAGTATAATAGCCAGATATGCTCCCAGTATTAAGCAGTCCCCTCCCCAGCATAATAGTCAGATGTGTCCCCAGTATTAGGCAGCCCCCTCCCCAGTATAATAGTCAGATGTGTCCCCAGTAATAGGCAGCCCCCTCCCCAGTATAATAGTCAGATGTGCCCCCAGTATTAGGTAGCCCCCTCCCCAGTATAATAGGCAGATGTGCTCCCAGTATTAGGCAGCCCCCTCCCCAGTATAATAGCCAGATGTGCCACCAGTATTAGGCAGCCCCCTCCCCAGTATAATAGGCAGATGTGTCCCCAGTATTAGGTAGCCCCCTCCCCAGTATAATAGGCAGATGTGTCCCCAGTAATAGGCAGCCCCCTCCCCAGTATAATAGGCAGATGTTCCCCCAATATTAGGTAACCCCCTCCCCAGTATAATAGCCAGATGTGTCCCCAGTATAAGGCAGCCCCCTCCCCAGTATAATAGCCAGATGTGTCCCCAGTATAAGGCAGCCACCTCCCCAGTATAATAGGCAGATGTGCCCCCAGTATTAAGCAGCTCCCTCCCCAGCATAATAGCCAGATGTGCCACCAGTATTAGGCAGCCCCCTCCCCAGTATAATAGTCAGATGTGCCCCCAGTATTAGGTAGCCCCCTCCCCAGTATAATAGGCAGATGTGTCCCCAGTAATAGACAGCCCCCTCCCCAGTATAATAGGCAGATGTTCCCCCAATATTAGGTAACCCCCTCCCCAGTATAATAGCCAGATGTGTCCCCAGTATAAGGCAGCCCCCTCCCCAGTATAATAGCCAGATGTGTCCCCAGTATAAGGCAGCCCCCTCCCCAGTATAATAGGCAGATGTGTCCCCAGTATTAGGTAGCCCCCTCCCCAGTATAATAGGCAGATGTGTCCCCAGTAATAGGCAGCCCCCTCCCCAGTATAATAGGCAGATGTTCCCCCAATATTAGGTAACCCCCTCCCCAGTATAATAGCCAGATGTGTCCCCAGTATTAGGCAGCCCCTTTCCCAGATAAATAGCCAGATGTGCCCCCAGTATTAGGCAGCCCCTTTCCCAGATAAATAGCCAGATGTGCTCCCAGTATTAGGTAGTCCCCTTTCCAGTTAAATAGCCAGCTGTGCCCCCATACAGAATTAGGCAGTTCCCACCCACCCAGTGCAGTCGTCAAAGATTACACACAGATCACACTCATCACCTCTGGGTTCTGGAGATCCCATCTTTCTTCTCTGCTGCTCTGTACTCCCTGCTCCCACCACCCTACCCCACCCCATAACTAGGTGCTGTAACTTTTTTGTTGTTTTAAGATTAAAAAAACAATCTCCTGGGAGAGAACTCAGAAGGAAAAGTAATTAAATATGGGCTATATTCTCCCCTGTGCCTAGTAATAAATTTTAAAGAGAAACACGGGGAGTTAAAATACAAAATAAAAATGGTTGTCAATTAACATCAGGCCTAGGTTCCTTCCAGACAGCAGTCGTGCAGCCCACATTGGGCTTGATTCACAAAAGAGTGCTGTTAGCACGGCCGTTTTCGCGCGAATTTTCGCATTGCGTGCGATTGCGAATTTTTGCGCGAAACGATAACGTTTTCGCACGCAAACGCGAATTTTCCCGCTAAATCGATATCGTTTTCGTGCGAAAATTCGCATTTGCGCGCAAAAACGGTATCAGTACGCGCGAAAATTCTCGATCGCGCGGAATGTGAAAATTCACGCGAAAACGGCCGTGCTAACAGTTAGCACTCTTTTGTGAATCAAGCCCATTGTGTCCAAAGTCCAACCGCACAACTGGGACATGAAAGCTTTCAGCTGAGACACCTCAAAAAATTACGCAGCAATTGTGTTTTGGGTTAAATATAGGTGGTATCAGTGGCCTGCTGTGGCACCCTGGCCTGGCAGTGGGAGCTGCACAGGCAGCAGGAGCAGGGCAATGCAGCAGCAGCAGGTGTAACGTGTGTCAGGAGGAGCATGCCATGGCACGTGGCCCGTGTACGTGGCACGTAGCGTTGGTACCACGGCTGTAAAAAATGTGAACCAGGCGGCTTAGTTAGTAACAGTTAATAATCAGGAGGAGCCAGGAGGTTGTGGTGGTGGTGGTAAAGGGTGGTAAGGCAGACATAGTGATTCCCAGCCACTTCATGTCCCCCTCTTGCCAACAACAGGGAAGGACTCGCCCAACAGGATCTGGCTGCATTTTTTCCTTGCACGGGAAGCGGTAGAGGGAACAGAGGAGGCAATTGAGGACTGGCTGCCTGAACAGGCCTTAGTGTTGGCAGGAGCGGCAGAGGGGATTCTGGTGCTCTGAGACTGACCACTGCCAGTGCCAGCTTGCTTCTGCCAGATGATGTGGGGTACTTGTACTTTATTAAAATCGGGGTTGGACTTTAAAGCAAATCAGCACAGAGTGACAGACAGCAGAGTAGAAGACAGTGCACGCTAACTGTCTAACTGTCACACTGACACTGCTCAGCACAGCAGCACTGCAGTAATCTGTAGTAAGCTAACACAATACTACTCTAACAACTAACTAGCACTGCAGTACTAACTACACAATAACACATTAATCCTATTCACTAACCTATACACTAGCTAAGGCTAATAGGAGGCCAGCAGCAGCAGGCAATGGCCTGCACACACAGGACCTATAGCAGCTGCCGCAGCACAAAGTCCCTGAATGAAATCAAACTAGCTAACTATAAACAATAGAACAATAGTGTAGCGAAGGTGTTTAGCATTAGCACTGAAAAGCTTTAGGTTTATCACTGTATACAGCAGCAGGACTGGAGCATGTCTCTCAGTGAGCAGTCACAAACAAGGATGACATTTCCCATCATGGCACCCCTCCTTAATATACAGGGGGGGCTGGCCAGGGTTCCCTTCTGTGATTCGGTGCTAGGACTTAGGCTGGGAGCCCTCTGATTGGCTCAATGAGGTCAGGAGGGGCTGGCTAGGGTTCCCTACTGTGATTGGTTGCTAGGGCTTAGGCTGGGAGTCCTCTGATTGGCTCAATTATGTCATGGACGTCATCTCCTTAGTTACAGTATCCGGATTCGGATATCCAACCTCAGTATCCGACCGGATTCCGGATTTCAGATAGATATCCGAAATCACTCGGATAGCGCTATTCGGATTTGCACAGATATCCGGAATCCAAATCCGAGTTCGGATAGCGGAAAAGTTCTGATTATCTGGGTAGTTCGGATATCCGGAATTCGGATGATCATCCCTGGATATCAAGGTTCACAGGAATGGCTGTGGAGTTTCCCAGTTTTTCCACTGTTGCCAGTTGCTACTCTCCAGAGACCTGCCGAGAACTAAATGTCACATATTTCCTTTTGTTGCTGTTGTTGTTTCCTGCTCAGGTTCCTGTGGTGATGATGGCCTTCTAGACTTGCTAATCTACCATCTTTAATGTCTCCCTATAGTGTTCTTCTTTGCATCCCACGGTCATATGTAATTATGATTAGAGATGTAGCGAACATCAAATTTTGGGTTTGCGAATTTCAAACGTGAATTTCCGCAAAAGTTCGCAAACCGGCCGTTCCCAGCGGGCTCCATAGACTTACAGTATATGGCAGGCAAATGGCTGCCGAATTTAACGGATAATAGCAAATCCCCCTTATATGCTAAAAACACTACATTTGCAGGGTATGTGGAGGGGCACAGTGGGTACAAAAGGAAAAAAAAATCTAAAAGATCTTATAGTTTTTGAGAAAATTGATTTTAAAGTTTCATAGCAAAAAAAAAAAAGCATACATTTAAAATTTGGTAAATGACAGATAATGTAGCAAACCTAATGGTAGTGTAAATTTACATATATCAAAAGAAATAGAAGTGAATTTCATGACGGGGGTTCCAGGGGGTCCTTACGCAGTGCATACAGACCTCCTGGAAACCCCTCCGGAGTCACAATACTTTGGCCAGGGATTGTATACAGCTGCAATATGGCTGTATAAAGATCCCTGGCAACTCTACCTATGGTTTGAAACTTTTTTTTAATGTTCAAAGAGTGGAAAATAAAAAAAATAAAATGACGTGGGGTCCCCCCCTCCTTTTTTTCCTCAGTTTTCCTCAGTTTCCCCCCCACCCCCACCCCCACACATACGCTGCAAATTGGATGTCTTTAGCATGTAAGCGGGCTTCGCTATTAACCGTTAAAAGTCAACGGCTATTGTCTCCAATGTAAATAATGCAAACGCATTTGTTTTTTTAAATCGCGTTAAATGTGAACGGCGAATAGCCGATGTTCGCCAGGAACTATTCGTCAGCGAACTGTTCAGGACATCTCTAATTATGATTTGGAAAGTCAATTGATTTTGTATAATCCATTTGTAATTCCACTTAATTTTTTTCCGAATTAAGCGGTTAATTTCAAAGCCTCCATACATACTATTGTCATCAAGATTGCTACGTCGGTTAAGGGGAATAGTTGGAACAAGACAAAAAAAAAAGACCTTGTAGTTTTTGAAAAAAATTGACTTTTAAAGAGAGACTGAAGTGAGTGAAACAGCATTTGATTATTGTAAAGCACCTTACATAGTGCTAAACCGCCACATCCCCTTGGCAAAACGAGGGATTTATACCCCCCAAATTCCCTCTCCTTTGTCCAGGGAGCGCTTCCTGCTTGAGGCAGAGCTAATGGTTGTAGCTCTACCTCTTAGCACGTCAATCCCAGCTGATCGCCACCTCTCAATCTTCCTTCGCAGAGAGGAGCGGGGGAGAGGCGGAGATATGCGCGGGTTGACACGCATGGAGGCAGAGCTGTGGCTCATAGTTCTGCCTCCATGAGCAGCAAAATCCACAACCAAGAAAGTCATGGATTTTGCAGCGGTAATTTGAGGGGTATAAACCCCTCATTTTGCCGCGGGATAGCGGCGGTTTAGCACTATCTACAGTGTTTTACAATAATCAAATGCTGTTACACTCACTTCAGAGTCTCTCTAAAGTGCAAAGGAAAAAGGATTTTTAAACTCAGAAAAATGGCAGTTTAAAAGCCTTTTCCTTTGCATATTTAAAATCAATTTGAAAACTTACCAAGCCTCTCTTCAGCGATTGCAGCAACTCCACCACACAGTTCCGGTACTCTCTATGCAGAGAATCAAGACTCAGAGTCATAACATCATCAACGTTGTGACATCTTCAACGTCATGACATCAAGTCCCAGTGCTCCGCATAGAGAATAACAGAGCTGTGTGGCAGAAGTGCTTCAATTGCTGGAGAGAGGCACTGCAAGCAACAGCGCTGGCTATGGAGCGGAGAGGGGGGGCACCTGCACTAGGGCTCCTATTGCTACCAACATACTGGGGAACCTAAACCTGGCTAACCTATACTGGGGGTGTCTATCCCTTAGAAAACCTCCTGAGCAGCATATCCAACACAGTGTTGGGCATAATACTTTCAGCTACATTTTCTTGCCCGACACAGTGTCTGGCATACCGCCCAGTGGGTTAAAGGACAACTGTAACAAGCGGGATATGGAGGCTGCCTTATTTATTTCCTTTTAATCAATACCAGTTGCCTGGCAGCCCTGCTGGTCCATTTGGCTGCAGTAGTGTCTGAATCACACCAAAAACAAACATGCTGCTAATTTTGTCAGATCTGACAATAATGTCAGAAACATCTGATCTGTGGTATGCTTGTTCAGGGTCTATGGCCAAAAGTATTAGAGGCAGAGGATCAGCAGGACAGCCAGGCAACTGGTATTGCTTTAAATGGAATAACCATGTTAGCCGCCAAGTACCTCTCATTACAATTGCCCTGTCTTTTAACTTTTACACAGTAAAACAATGTGTTAGGTATAAATTATAATATATATATATATATATATATATATATATATATATATATATATATATATATATATGTATATATATATATATATATATATATATATATATATATATATATATATATATATATATATATATATATATATATATATATATATATATATTATTTTGTGCTCAATCCAGTGTGATTACACAATATCCTCCGTTTTAAAAAAGGTTACATTAGTACATTTTATAGATGACGGTGACTATTTTTCTGCACATGTGATTTCTTCATTCATAGCTTAGAAATTAAAAATAGAGATGACAATGAACGAGAGTCTCAATGGTTCTCAGAGATTGCAATAGATCGTTAGGCGGAGGTCTCACTAGAGCACAAAAGAAACCATTGATTACCCATCTGTACGCTGATTTCAATATTATTAACTAAAACAAAATATCTCTAATGAGACAAGAGCTGTAATGTTAACCAGCCTCCAAGGAACCTGAAGAACTGAAATGTCTTCAATTAACTGTATTAAGCTAAGGATGAGTTTATTCAAGGTCAACTTATCACAATGTTTAGATATTCATGTCCACACAACATGACAAACTTTTATAACATTTTAAATGCAGAAATAATAAAAATCATTGCATCTTTTTTGACATATGAATAATAAAGATTTTTATTTATTTTTTGTTATCTAACATGATTCTGTATTTACTGTATTATCATGCATGTATAAGGTTCCATTGCTTTATTTCCAAACATCTATAAAAAAAAAAACAACAACACATATAGGCTCATAGAAACTGCCAATTTTTGTATTGCTTCAATTCTTTTTACTTTTTTACAATGCAGTTGTAAGGACTGGGGGATCTCTAGCCTTCTTTCAACCTCTATACCATAATGTAATGTCTTCACCTATACAACAAGCCCCAGCATGAACGGGAGACAGGTAGTTTCTGCCCGACTACGGTTACTCCTCAAGATTTCAACGTGCAAGGTATAGAAGTTGAGGCCGGGAAGACCAAAGTACCATCAATCTCATAGAGCAATACAGGCAACCAATAACTGGTTTAGACTAACTAGATACATATTGATCACAGCAGACAAGGGGTAGGCATAAGAATGGTAAGTCAGGCAAGGGTCGGTCTAGGCAGCAATCCACAGAGTAGTCACAGAGTAGTCAAAACAGGTTGAGTCCTGGCGGCAATCCAAGGGTTAGTCATGTTTCAAGCTAAGGTCAGTTCAGGCAGCAATCCAGAGCCAAGCAAGAGGTCAGTAACTGGTAATCCACAGCAAGAAAAAACACACACCCAACAACTAGCCAAAGCTAATGCCAACACGAAATTTGACAGAGAGCAAGACAGGTTTAAATACTATGCTCTCACCAATCAGTGGCCAGCCACACACTCAATCCACCAATCACAGCACTAAAGCATATCAAAGTCAGCTGACACTGCGCCTACATTCCCCAGCACCTGAGTCATATGAGAAAAGCATTAACAGGCGCACCCACCCAAAGCTGTCTCCAGAGCACGTACCTCCACGCACACCACCAGGATCATCATCACAAGCAACTGGTGAATGCAGGGCATTACCACCCCCCCCCCCCCACACACACACACACACGTACACCCGAGGAGTGGTCTCCAATGCCCTTTCCAATTAAGCAAATACTGAATAGGATTTCTAGTTTTGCAAGAGTCAAGAATTCTTTCTACTTCATATTCAGGTTCACCATGTACCTGAGCGGGATTTTTGTAACCATTGTGTAATGATTGGTGTAGCAACACAGACGTCTGATTATGTGGTGAACTGCAGAATCACCAATAATTAAGATGCTATACCTGATTATGTGACGATCTGCAGTATCACCAATAATGCAAATATAGCAGACAGGATAGCAAGGTGTATAGTGCTTGGTGCAACAGGAATGGATTAGTTTAATGAGACCTCACCAGAGGAGCTGGTGGGTACTATCAGAAACAGTAACTGAGTAGCTTTAACTAAACCTCACCAGAGGAGCTGGTGGGTACTATCAGAAGAGCACCTCACCAGTGGCAAGGGCCCACTGGTGAGCAGAGAGGTCAGACAGGCTAGGTTCGGCAACTGAGAGGCAGATACAGTACAGAATAAGTAAGCAAAAGAGTAGTAGGTATTCAGGCAGAGGTCCAGCAACTAGATCAGATGGGCAGAAGTACAGAAACGTAAAGCAATAGCAGAGTCAGAGATAAGCCAGAGTCATACACATATTATCAATAATATACAATAAAGCAATAGTCCTAGTCTTGTGTGAAATCCCTGGTTTCCTCCCACATCAAAGCACACCGGATACTAGTCTAAGGTCTGAACGCTAACACGTGTGTATTCGCAACAGCAGACAGGTTGCGACTGAAGACTGAAGGCTTTTGAAGGAGTGGAGACCCCACGGCCGCACCCACTACCAATCAGCCAATCCTGAGTGGCGTGAGTCCCCTCTGACATCAGCTAAAGGTCCTGTCTATGCGCGCGGCGGCGCGATACAGCAACCCTATGTGCTAATGACAATTCCATCCCCGGCGTGCTAGATGCCGGCGGAACGGAAAAAACCTCCGAGCAGGGAACTGAGGCGGCTGCGGAGACACCCTGCGTGCCTGCAGCCGCAGATGTTACAGTACCCCCCCTTGAGGCGCGGACTCCGGACACGGGCCACCAGGTCTGTCAGGATGCAACCTATGGAACACTTTTCTAAGTTCTTCTGCATGCATACGATGACTGGGAACCCAAGATCTCTCCTCAGGCCCATACCCCCTCCAATGAACCAGGTATTGTATAGAGTTGCGCGCAGACCAAGAATCCAAAATTTGTTCTCTCTCATACTCAGGTTCCCCATCAATCCCCACAGGGTAGAGTAGACACCCACACCACATCCCCCGGGGCAAAGTTCCACTCTCCCAAACGTCTCCTGTCTGCCTGTTTTTTCTGGGTCACAAAAGCCTTCTTGAGATTTTTCTGAACCAGAGCCCAGATCTCTTTCAAAGTTCCCTGCCACTCCTCCAGTGCTTGGAAAGGAGATGCCACCACAGGCAAAGAAGAGAACTTAGGGGATCTCCTCATCACAACCTGAAATGGAGAGAACCCCGAGGAGGAACTCTTCAAATTATTATGGGCAAACTCTGCAAATGGCAAAAATTTGACCCAATCGGTCTGGGCAGCAGAGGGGAGTCCATCCAAAGGGATGAAATGGGCCATTTTACTGAACCTATCGACTACCACCCATATGACAGTTTTTCCCTGAGACCTGGGCAATTCTCCTATAAAGTCCATGGACAAGTGTGTCCATGGCTGCTCTGGCACATGGTAGTGACTGTAAGGTGCCAACGGGAGCTCATCTGGAGGGTTTGCTCCTGGCACAAACAGAACAGCTCCCCACAAAGTCCTTACAGTCAGATACAATGGAAGGCCCCAAACACATCTGCCCAATAACTCCTGCGTACGGGCAACACCAGGGTGACCTGCATTCTTATGAGAGTGAAACACATGAAGAATCTTAAGTCTGAACTGGAGGGGTACAAACAGAACTCCATCTGGTTTCCCTTCTGGGGCTTCCTGCTGAAATGGGCTCAGTATAGTGGCCCAGTCCTTCCAGGCCTCAATATCAGTGGAACCAGAGGAGTGAGGCGGCAACCCCTCCACTTGGATCTCGGTAACTCCCACTGTGACTTTCTCCAAACAATGATGATGACAGTAGGAGGACCAGGCTAACAATTGTCGGGAACTCCAGTCAATCTGAGGGGAGTGTTTTCTAAGCCACGGCATACCGAGAATCACTGTAGAGGTAGACATCTCTAGAACCAAAAACTGTATCTGTTCCTTATGCAACACCCCCAACTGACACAACAATAACGGAGTCTGAGTGAGTGGTAATTTCCCTTGCAACGGTGAATCATCCATTGCAGTCACTATAGTCTGACGTTCCACATGACGGAGAGGAAAACCAAACTTAATGGCGAAGTCATATGCCATGACATTAACTGCAGAACCCAAGTCTACAAAGGCCTGGGTGGAATGAACTTGATCCTCCCAGGTAATAGAACATGGGAGAAGTACATGCTTATTCTTTAGAGGTAAGACTGGATCGCCTAGGGTAGTACCTCCAGCTACACCTAGGCGATGGAGTTTTCCACCTTCCGGGGACAATTTACTACGATATGCCCCTTCTCTGCACAATAAAGACAGAGTTTCTCGGTACGCCTTCTGTTCTTCTCCACCTCAGTGAGCTTGGACTGTCCAATTTGCATTGACTCATCAGGCGGAGGAGAGGAAGGAACAGGAGGAGAGAACATACCAGAAGCAAGTCTCCCTGGCGTTCTGCCTCGAGTCTGCCTCTGGTATCGCACTCGGCGATCAATTTTAATTGCCAGGGAAATGGCCTCATCAACTGATTTAGGCTCAGGGTGACCTAACATAAGATCAGCCACTGCATCGGATAACCCTGACAAAAAACAATCTAGTAATGCATACTGCCCCCATCTGGCTGACACCGCCCACCTTCTGAACTCAGCGGCATAATTTTCAACTGAGTTATGACCCTGCCTGAGGGTCTCAAGCTTCCTCTCTGACATCATTGCTAAATCCGGATCATCATATATAACTGCCATCACTTTAAAGAAGTCCTGAACAGAGGCCAAAGCCTCATGCCCCTCAGGGAGACTGTACGCCTAGGACTGCGAATCACCTGATAATAAGGTCTTTATCAGTGTGACTCTCTGGCTCTCTGTGCCTGAAGATACTGGCCATAACTCAAAATAAGAAAGGCATCGGTTCTTAAAGTTTCTGAAGTCAGAGCGATGCCCTGAAAATTTCTCAGGAGGGGGAATCCTGGGCTCATTAACTGGAGAGGATAACACTTGTGCATTAGGATTTTTCAGCCGATTAACTGCCTCAAGCAATTGGTCTCTCTGGGCCTGCTGAACGTTAACCGTCTTGATGAGATCGGTAACGGTCGTGGTCAAAAGTTCAATCCGATTGCACAGTGTATCCATATTTTTTCTGGTATGCTGTAACGATTGTGTAACGATTGGTGTAGCAACACAGATGTCTGATTATGTGGCGATCTGCAGTATCACCAATAATTCAAATATAGCAGACAGGATAGCAAGGTGTATAGTGCTTGGTGCAACAGTAACGGATTAGTTTAATGAGACCTCACCAGAGGAGCTGGTGGGTACTATCAGAAACAGTAACTGAGTAGCTTTAACTAAACCTCACCAGAGGAGCTGGTGGGTACTATCAGAAGAGCACCTCACCAGTGGCAAGGGCCCACTGGTGAGCAGAGAGGTCAGACAGGCTAGGTTCGGCAACTGAGAGGCAGATACAGTACAGAATCAGTAAGCAAAAGAGTAGTAGGTATTCAGGCAGAGGTCCAGCAACTAGATCAGATGGGCAGAAGTACAGAAACGTAAAGCAATAGCAGAGTCAGAGATAAGCCAGAGTCATACACAGAATATCAATAATATACAATAAAGCAATAGTCCTAGTCTTGTGTGAAATGCCTGGTTTCCTCCCAGATCAAAGCACACCAGATACTAGTCTAAGGTCTGAGCGCTAACACGTATGTATTCGTAACAGCAGATAGGTTGCGACTGAAGACTGAAGGCTTTTGAAGCAGAGGAGACACCACGGCCGCGCCCACTACCAATCAGCCAATCCTGAGCGGCGTGAGTCCCCTCTGACGTCAGCTGACAAGCGGGTCAGCTGACGCGCCTCCTCCCAGCATAAAGGTCCTGTCTGATACAGCAACCCTATGTGCTAATGACAATTCCGTCCCCGGCGTACTAGACGCAGGCGGAACGGAAAAAACCTGCGAGCAGGGAACTGAGGCGGCTGCGGAGACACCCTGCATGCCCGCAGCCACAGATGTTACAATTTTAACAACAACAACAATAACAATAATATTTATATAGCGCTTTTCTCCCTGGGGACTCAAAGCGCTGTTTTAGTAATGAAACATACTGTAAAAACGGTTATCATCCTTGAAGGTCTGGGCAAATTGGATTGTATAGATTACTCTGTTTATTTTCTCTAGAACTGGATAGGGTCCAATGAATCTTGGAAGTTGGCTGATACAAAGGAATATTCTTAGTGGAAACCCAAACTGGATCTCCAGGGGGAAAAAAACTCAGGTTTTGGATTGCAAGGACGATCAGAAAATCGTGTCTGACGTTCACCAGCCTTTTCCAAATTTTCCCTAACTTTAGTCCATAAAGAGGATATATGCTGTAACCATTCTATCAGTGCTGGGAAGTTGGAGGATGGGTGGGAGAGAGGTGAACATTTTGAATGTTGGCCTGTAACTACCAGAAAGAGAGACATACCTGTGGAAGAACCCAGTAGACTATTAAAAGTGAATTCTGCAAAGGGGAGGTAATCTGCCCATTCTTCCTGATTGTCAGATACGAAACAACGTACGTATTGTTCGATTGACTGATTTGTTCTCTCAGTCTGGCCATTAGTCTCTCAGTGAAAGCCCGATGAAATGATAAAGAAAAACCCATATGGGAACAGAAACATCTCCAAAACTGAGACAGAAACTGTACTTCTCTGCCAGAAGTTATTCTCTTGGGTACACCATGTAACCAAAAAGCTTGAGTGATAAATATTTCTGCCAGTTCTTTGGCTGAAGGCAACTTTTTCAAAAGTACAAAATGCGCCATTTTACAAAGCGGATCCACCACAATTAAAATGACAGTGTAGTTATTGGATAAAGGTAAGTCAACTATAGAATCCATGGAAAAGTCGGTCCATGGTTTTACTGGAACAGGTAGAAGCATCACATAACCCCTAGGAGCGATTTAGAGGATTTACTACGTGCATAGGCAATACAGGCTTTGACAAAGGCTTTAGTGTCAGTCTTCAAGGAAGGCCACCATACATAGCGTGACAACAAATCTGCAGTTTTAGTCTCCTCAGGGTGTCCTGCAGATTTGGTTTCATGAAACTGCTGCAACACCTGAGCCCACATGCAATTCACTTTTTCATCTGAGTTTTCTACTGGGTGATATATTCACGACTTGTAAATAAAATGCCTCTTAAACCACCAGCAACCAAACTAATACAGGATCTTCTCAAAAAATTAGCATATTGTGATAAAGTTCATTATTTTCTGTAATGTACTGATAAACATTTGACTTTCATATATTTTAGATTCATCACACACAACTGAAGTAGTTCAAGCTTTCTATTGTTTTAATATTGATGATTTTGGCATACAGCTCATGAAAACCCAACATTCCTATCTCAAAAAATTAGCATATTTCATCCGACCAATAAAAGAAAAGTGTTTTTAAAACCAAAAAAGTAAATCTTCAAATAATTATGTTCAGTAAAGTTATGCACTCAATACTTGGTCGGAAATCCTTTTGCAGAAATGACTGCTACAATGCGGCGTGGCATGAAGGCAATCAGCCTGTGGCACTGCTCAGGTGTTATGGAGGCCCAGGATGCTTCGATAGTGGCCTTAAGCTCATCCAGAGTGTTGGGTCTTGTGTTTCTCAACTTTGTCTTCACAATATCCCACAGATTCTCTATGGGGTTCAGGTCTGGAGAGTTGGCAGGCCAATTGAGCACAGTAATACCATGGTCAGTAAACCATTTACCAGTGGTTTTGGCACTGTGAGCAGGTGCCAGGTTGTGCTGAAAAATGAAATCTTCATCTCCATAAAGCTTTTCAGCAGATGGAAGCATGAACCCACTTTTGAACCAGAAACAGCGGCAGAAGCGCCTGACCTGGGCTACAGAGAAGCAGCACTGGACTGTTGCTCAGTGGTCCAAAGTACTTTTTTCGGATGAAAGCAACTTTTACATGTCATTCGAAAATCAAGGTGCCAAAGTCTGGAGGAAGACTGGGGAGAGGGAAATGCCAAAATGCCTGAAGTCCAGTGTCAAGTACCCACAGTCAGTGATGGTCTGGGGTGCCATGTCAGCTAGTGGTGTTGGTCCACTGTGTTTTATCAAGAGCAGGGTCAATGCAGCTAGCTATCGGGAGATTTTTGAGCACTTCATGCTTCCATCTGCTGAAAAGCTTTATGGAGATGAAGCTTTCATTTTTCAGCACGACCTGGCACCTGCTCACAGTGCCAAAACCACTGGTAAATGGTTTACTGACCATGGTATTACTGTGCTCAATTGGCCTGCCAACTCTCCTGACTTGAACCCCATAGAGAATCTGTGGGATATTGTGAAGAGAAAGTTGAGAGACACAAGACCCAACACTCGGGATGAGCTTAAGGCTGCTATCGAAGCATCCTGGGCCTCCATAACACCTGAGCAGTGCCACAGGCTGATTGCCTCCATGCCACACCGCATTGAAGCAGTCATTTCTGCAAAAGGATTCCCGACCAAGTATTGAGTGCATAACTGAACATAATTATTTGAAGGTTGACTTTTTTTTGTTTTAAAAACACTTTTCTTTTATTGGTCGGATGAAATATGCTAATTTTTTGAGATAGGAAATTTGGGTTTTCATGAGCTGTATGCCAAAATTATCAATATTAAAACAATAAAAGGCTTGAACTACTTCAGTTGTGTGTGATGAATCTAAAATATATGAAAGTCTAATGTTTATCAGTACATTACAGAAAATAATGAACTTTATCACAATATGCTAATTTTTTGAGAAGATCCTGTACTCAGAATAATTTGGACAGTACTTTTTCACCTACTTTTTGGTACTTTTTCCATTGCAATGTGCTAAAAAGTTATTTTATATGGAATGTGAAAAATTATCACCTAGGAGAAAAAGTGAATTACATACGGCCTCTAGAGTCTAAACTGGGGAGGTACAAACATTTTGTCTTGGAGCTTTCCTGGAGGAGCATCGTCCTTAAGGGTTAAGAAAGTGTCATATAAATCTATAGACAGGTCAGAATTGGTTAAAGGGAACCAGAGTGGAATGAAATAAGAAAATAGAAAAAGGCTTTTATACATACCTGGGGCTTCTTCCAGCCCCATACGCACGGATCGCTCCCACGCCGCCATCCTCCGCTTCCTGTATCGCCGCTACCGGGTCCCGTCACTTCCGGCGGATGCGGCCAATTGTCCGCATCACAGGGGCTCCCTCCATACCCTTATGCATGCGGCTGCGCAGTAGGCAGCCGCAAGCGTAAGTGTATGGAGGGAGCCCCTGTGATGCGGAGAATTGGCCGCGTCTGCCAGCCGACTGGCCGACTGGCGGTAATGACGGGACCCGGTACCGGCGGATCCAGGCAGCGGAGGGCGGCGGCGTGGGAGCGGTCCATGCGTATGGGGCTGGAGGAAGCCCCAGGTATGTATACAACCTTTTCTTTTATCCTCTCTGGTTCTCTTTAAAGTGTAACTGTCAGACATAAAATCAAAACTAAATTCTTTATTTTTATCTGGTAAACAAGTAATACAGTTGCTAACCAGGCAATCCAAAAGTTAGAAATCACTCTTACTGTCTTCTCCATAGAACATCATTCCCCAGTTTCCCTGGCTCTTATTTGGTACATCTGCCGCACAAAGGAAGTTGCAGGACATGCTGTTTTTAGTTCTTTTTTCTTCTTTACTTTCCCCTCAGACATAGCTAATACAGCCTGACTGAACACCTCTGTTCCTCTCTGTTTAGCCAATATTTCTCATGCTGAGAAGCTGAAACCAGCTCTGCAGTCACACAATGACAATGTACTTTCTATTGCAGAGCTGGGTGGGAGTGTCTGAAGACTGGGAGGAGATCGGGAAAGGCACATACAGAGTAAGGGAGGAAATGATGTCAGGATTGGCTTCAAGTTAGACAGAGTCAAAATGGAAAATCCTAAGAGGTATTCTCTCTTTTCTTTTACTGTAGAAAAATCACTAAAACCAAAATATGGACAGTGCAATACATCTGTTATGTAAGTAAAGCAAGTATTTATCTACTTATCTATGTTTTTTTTTTCTGTGATAGTATGGCTGACAGCTCCTCTTTAAAGCTACGATAACATACTGTTAAGGCAGAATGGAGTCCCAGCAAGGGTGTGGAGCCTTTTAACCCCTCAATGTATTCTAGGTTCTTGTGATCAGTATACACAGTTATGGGATACAAGGCACCCTCCAGCCAGTGCCTCCATTCCTCAAAAGCCCATCTCACTGCCAACAACTCTCTATTACCAATATTATAGTTGCATTTGGCTGCAGAATTATTTTTTATTTTTTTTTAGAAAATAAAGCACAAGCATAACGTCTTTCAGGTTTTCCTTAACCCTCTGGGCGATACAATTATATCGCCCAAGAGGTGGCGCAGCACTATTTTTTAATTTTTTTTATTTTTTAAATCATGTAGCGAGCCCAGGGCTCGCTACATGATAGCCGCAGCGCAGCGGCATCCCCCCACCCACTCCGATCGCCTTCGGCGATCAGAGTAAGCAGGAAATCCCGTTCAGAACGGGATTTCCTGCTGGGCTTCCCTGGTCGCCATGGCGACGGGGCGGGATGACGTCACCGACGTCATGGACGTCGTGACGTCATAGGGAGTTCCGATCCACCCCTCAGCGCTGCCTGGCACTGATTGGCCAGGCTGCGCAAGGGGTTGGGGAGGGGGGGGCTGAGCGGAACGGCGGGTAGCGGCGGATCGGCGGCGAGCGGCGGCGATCGGAAGTTACACGCAGCTAGCAAAGTGCTAGCTGCGTGTAACAAAAAAAAAATTATGCAAATCGGCCCAGCGGGGCCTGAGAAATCCTCCTGCGCGACATACCCCGAGCTCAGCTCGGGATTATCGCTCAGGAGGTTAATATTGGGATAGTACCTCCCTCCTTTAATTCCTGAAAAGACAGGGATGCTTGGGGAGGCCAACAATTAGGTTCAGCATCTTTCTTAGAAAGATCTGTCAAGGGTGAACTTTAGTCTCAAACCATCTAATGACATGTATATAAAAATTGGCAAACCCCAAAAACCGTTGTAGAGATTTCAAATCGTGGAGTTGAGGCCAATCAAAAACTGCAGACAGTTTTGCTGGATGAGTAAGATATTATACACCCCAAAAAAAGAGACCTGGTTAGTTTCAAAGATGCATTCCTCAAATTTTGCATATAAACAGTTCTCTCCCAACTTCTGTAATGCCGCTTAGACCTGACGTCTGCTCTGAGAGGGAGAAAGAGTAAATCAGTATCTCATCGAGAAAGACTAACACAATTTTGCCCAAATACTCTCTGAAGTGACGACATTGTTTACATAATCCTGGAAGACTGCTGGGGCATTGCAAAGACCAAAACACATAACTATGAACCATTAACCACTTCCACACCATGAAATTTTATGCTGATCTGTGCAGCGTGGGCTCTCCAGCCCACAGCACAGATCAGCTAGCAGCCAGGGCGATCAGACTTCCCCCTTTTTTCCCCACTAGGGGGATGTCCTGCTGGGGGGGGGGGTCTGATCGCCGCCGGCTGCTTGCGCTTGCGGGGGGGGGGGCTCTTCAAAGCCCCCCTCCGCAGCGCTTCCTGGCCTCCTTCCCCTTCCCTCCCTCCCCCTGTGAGCGGCGCAGGACGGATTTCCGTCCTGCGCCTGATGGGATAGGCTTTAGCCTATCAGATGCCGGTGATCCCCGGCCAATCAGAGGCCGGGGATCGCCGATCTCCTCTACGCCGCTGCTGCGCAGCAGCGCCGTATACATGTAAACACCGGGGAAGATCTTCCCCGTGTGTTTACATTTACCCTGCGAGCCGCCGATCGGCTCGCAGGGTGTTCACGGAGACACCCTCCGTGAACTGACTGGTATACACTTCAGGATTCAGGGGCGTGTATATACGCTCCGAGAATCCGGAAGTGGTTAAAGAGCTAGAGTCCTCAAAAAGGGTAGCTACATATATCATAAAAACTCAAATACAAGTAATAAAGATATAATGCTTACAATTTTATTAAACCACAAAAACACATACAGGTTAAAACAGTTATAAAAATCCCCCATCAACTTCACTGGTGGGTGAACCACCCGGAATTAATAAGTTAATTGTAAAACAACAGCACCTGTAGACAAAAAACTGTCCATAAGAATCCAAAAAAATGGAGCAACCAAAAGAATGGTAGCGTTCTATGAAATATAAGGTGCAAAATGCAAGTGTCTAAATCACAAATTGAGTACAAAAGTGCATACAATAATTACAAACAGAATAAGGTTCCGACAGCTCTCACCTGTCAGAATAATCAAAACAACTCAAACAAAACAGTGTGACTGCTGCCGCGGGCTGAACCGCACACCCAGGAACCAGGGTGTGCACCCCAGCCCACAACCAACAGCCCAGTGAAAAGTGCATACAGTGCAAAAAAGTAAAAAAGTGATAAAAGTTCTTATTAAACAGCAATTAAATAAGGTGTCAGAAAATGACAATCCAGTGCATGTATGTATGAAAAAATACAACAATAGATAGGTTGCCCATAAAATAACAAAGTGAATACAACAGTCAAGAACGGTCAAACAGGCTTACTGCTGATTGTGGATGTGTCCGGGCGTGGAGGATGCCGCCTACGCGCTCGCAGATCCGGTCTGCTTCAATTCAAAACACATAACTAGAGATGGGCTGAACCTCCGATTTTAGGTTCGCGAACTTCCGCAGAAGGTTCGGTTCGCGCAAAAGTTCGCGAACCGCAATAGACTTCAATGGGGAGGCGAACTTTGCAAAATAGAAAAAATTATGCTGGCCACAAAAGTGATGGAAAAGATGTTTCAAGGGGTCTAACACCTGGAGAGGGCATGGCGGAGTGGGATACACTCCAAAAGTCCCGGGGAAAAATCTGGATTTGACGCAAAGCAGCGTTTTAAGGGCAGAAATCACATTGAATGCTAAATTGCAGGCCTAAAGTGCTTTAAAACATCTTGCATAGGTATACATCAATCAGGGAGTGTAATTAGAGTTCTGCTTCACACTGACAGGGGCACCGCGAGGCACCAAGCAGACCACGCGGCCGCTTGGGGCCTCAAGGTCTTAGGGGCCTCGGTGGCTCCGTGACGTCGGCGTGACGTCACTGTTTTCCCGCAGCCCCGCGGGGCTGGCAGAGCAGAGCAGGGCTACGGGAAGATGGCCGCCGCTGAAGCCCTGCTCTGGAGACTATTTATGCCTCCAGTACAGGGCTTCGGGTGGCCATCTTCCCATAGCCCTGCATTCAATCAGTGCGGGAGATTGGAGGAGGGAGGGAGCTCCGTGGGAACTGCGCGCCTGAGGAGCCGGCCAGGAGAGGAGACGGGGAGAGAAGACTTCTGCCAGTGCCAGCCTGCCAGATGAGTAAATTCTTTTCTTTTTGCAGCTCTAATTGCGTTTATCTGCTGAAAATGTGCCCTAATTGCGTTTATCTGCTGAAAATGTGCCCTAATTGTGTTTGATTTCTGCTGAACTGTGCCCTAATTGCGTTTGATTTCTGCTGAACTGTGCCCTAATTGCGTTTGATTTCTGCTGAACTATGCCCTAATTGCATTTGATTTCTGCTGAAAATGTGCCCAAATTGCGTTTGATTTCTGCTGAAATGTGGCCCAAATTGCATTTGATTTCTGCTGAAAATGTGCCCTAATTGCGTTTGATTTCTGCTGAAAATGTGCCCAAATTGCGTTTGATTTCTGCTGAAATGTGGCCCAAATTGTGTTTGATTTCTGCTGAAAATGTGCCCAAATTGCATTTGATTTCTGCTGAAATGTGGCCCAAATTGCGTTTGTTTTCAGCTGAAAATGTGCCCTTATTGCGTTTGATTTCTGCTGAAAATTTGCCCAAATTGCGTTTGATTTCTGCTGAAAATGTGCCCTAATTGCGTTTGATTTCTGCTGAAAATGTGCCCTAATTGCGTTTGATTTCTGCTGAAAATGTGCCCTAATTGCGTTTGATTTCTGCTGAAAATGTGCTCAAATCGCGTTTGATTTCTGCTGACATGTGGCCCTAATTGCGTTTGATTTCTGCTGAAAATTTGCCATAATTGCGTTTGATTTCTGCTGAAAATGTGCCCAAATTGCGTTTGATTTCTGCTGAAATGTGGCCCAAATTGCGTTTGATTTCTGCTGAAAATGTGCCCAAATTGCGTTTGATTTCTGCTGAAATGTGGCCCAAATTGCGTTTGATTTCTGCTGAAAATGTGCCCAAATTGCGTTTGATTTCTGATGAAATGTGGCCCAAATTGCGTTTGATTTCTGCTGAAATGTGGCCCAAATTCTGTTTGTTTTCTGTTGAAATGTTGCACAAATTGCGTTTGTTTTCTGCTGAAATGTTGCACAAATTGCATGTCATGGCCACGCCCATTTATGCGGGATATCCACACCCATTTTTCGCCGCGGATAGGGCCACTTCCTACAGTCTGCTTGGGGCCACAAAAACCTTAGCTGCACCCCTACACACTGACACACCAAACTCACTGTGTAATGCACCGCAAACAGCTGTTTGCGTAGTGACGGCCATGCTGAATTGATGCGCAATATGGCCAGAGTGCATGCCGTGGCAGTTTTCCAGCCCATATGGTCGCCGGGCTGTGGTAGCTCAATGATAGAACAGTGACTGTCCAGCTGATCAAATTTGGTCTGTCCACAATGAAGCAACGACCTTATTATCTTCTTGTATGTAGGTAGGCATAGGTAGGAGTCCAAGTATAGGTAGGCATAGGTAGGCACCTCAGTAGTTAGCTAGGCATAGGTAGGAGACCCAGTATAGGTAGGTAGGCATAGGTAGGTGTCCCAGTAGTTAGCTAGGCATAGGTAGGAGTCCCAGTATAGGTAGGCATAGGTAGGTGCCTCAGTAGTTAGCTAGGCATAGGTAGGAGACCCAGTATAGGTAGGTAGGCATAGGTAGGTGTCCCAGTAGTTAGCTAGGCATAGGTAGGAGACCCAGTATAGGTAGGTAGGCATAGGTAGGTGCCTCAGTAGTTAGCTAGGCATAGGTAGGAGACCCAATATAGGTAGGTAGGCATAGGTAGGTGCCTCAGTAGTTAGCTAGGCATAGGTAGCAGTCCCAGTATAGGTTTGTAGGTGCCTGAGTAGTTAGCTAGGCATAGGTAGGAGACCCAGTATAGGTAGGTAGGCATAGGTAGGTGTCCCAGTAGTTAGCTAGGCATAGGTAGGAGACCCAGTATAGGTAGGTAGGTGCCTCAGTAGTTAGCTAGGCATAGGTAGGAGACCCAGTATAGGTAGGTAGGCATAGGTAGGTGTTCCAGTAGTTAGCTAGGCATAGGTAGGAGACCCAGTATAGGTAGGTAGGTGCCTCAGTAGTTAGCTAGGCATAGGTAGGAGACCCAGTATAGGTAGTTAGGCATAGGTAGGTTTCCCAGTAGTTAGCTAGGGATAGGTAGGAGACCCAGTATAGGTAGGTAGGTGCCTCAGTAGTTAGCTAGGCATAGGTAGGAGACCCAGTATAGGTAGGTAGGCATAGGTAGGTCACCTAGTATAGGTAGGTAGGTAGGTGTCCCCATATAGGTAAGTAGGTGCCCCAGTAGTTAGGTAGGCATAGGTAGGTGTCCCAGTATAGATAGTTAGGCAGGGCCTGGCTGGCACGGTAATAACAATTACCAAGGTCCAGCTGCAACAGATAGGGCTGTATAATGTCAGTGTCAGTGAGCAACACACAAAAAAAACACATCAGGAAAACATTAGCTCTCAAAAGAGCTGTTGAGGGGTGCTATTTTAGCAATAACAATCAGCCAGGAGCAAGCCAAGAGCCTAACTAATCTTTCCCTAGGAAAAAAAATCTGCAGCAACTCTCCCTAGTCTGTCTATTTGCAGCAGGCACATGAGTGAGTGTCATGGTCAGCGAGCCTGCCTTATAGAAGGGAAGGGGGGGGGCTCCAGGGCTTAGTGTAGCCTGAATGGCTACAATGTGCCTGCTGACTGTGATGAAGAGGGTCAAAGTTGACCCTCATAGTGCATTATGGGCGAATCGAACTTCCGCAAAAGTTCGCCTGGTCCAGGCGAACGCGAACCCCCAAAGTTCGCCTGGAACCGTTCGCCGGCGAACCGTTCGGCCCATCTCTACAGATAACCAGGTTTTCATAGTGTCCATCTTGAGTATTAAAAGCAGTCTTCCACTCATCACCCTTACAAATTCATGTAACACTGCAAGCCCCATGTAAATCTAGCTTAGTGAACATACGAGCACCTGCCACCTGATAGCACAAATCTTCGATGAGAGGAAGAGAATACCTGTTCTTTTGTTTAAACCCCAGTAATCAATAGATTAGGGATGGTAGAGATGGTCCGAACAGTTTGCCACCCCTCTCCTCCTGAGCCCCCATACCATAGACCATGCAGGCTGGTATAGATCAGGGTGTGAAGCCCCAAAGTGCCGGGTCTCCACATTCTGGCTATTGCAGCCTGCGTGGGAGAAAAGGGGAAAGAGGCTTAGGAGGGGGGGCCCCCACATCATATTTTAAAATTATTTCCCACACTCTGCACTTATATATTAAAAAAATAATTCAATTGAGTCTCCTCAACCTCCCCTAGGTGCTGAAGTTTCCTGGCTTATTTTCTGGATAACCACAATAAAGACACAACCCATTGGACTGCCCCTCTGACTTTCTCTATCAGTGACAATTTTGAGGATCTGAACTGCATGGGTTCTTGAGAGGAAGATATGTTTGCATTCAAGAAGGTGTTTTTATGGGCATCAAAAATAACTTTTCCTGGCGTCTTTGCCATAACCAGGAATCGGGGAAAAAAAATAAAACATTCATGTTCTCCTGGCGGACTCAAAGCACCAGAGCTGCAGCAACTAGGACACACTCTGTAGGCAGTAGCAGTGTTAGGGAGTCTTGCCCAAGGTCTCCTTAATGAATAGGTGCTGGCTTACTGATCAGAAAAAGTCAACATTTGAAGCCAGGTATCCGGTGTCAAAGGTAGAGCCCTTAACCAGAATAACATCTAGCCACTGATATACCCTTAAGGCAAGGGTAATAGCTTCTTCTAAATTAATAGGTGGATTATGACTGACGGACCAATCTTTTACTGAATCAGATAAACCAAACAAGAATTGATGCAGGAGTGCTGGATTATTCCAGTGAGTGGAAACTGACCAATGTCTAAATTCACAGGCATTATCCTCTGCAGTAGTTGTGTCACACTCACCGCTCCAGGTCCCTACGACTGTCTCGTGGCCTTTCCGGGGTGCGCAAGCACAGGGTGTCCTTAGGTCTTGTGTGTGGACTTCCTGGTTCAGCGTTGCACAGTGCACGCATGTGCGCAAACTGTTGCGCACGTGTGCGCAAGGTTTTGCGCGTGGATGTTGCGTGTGCGCATGCGCAGGGCGTTAATTCCGGCGCCAAAATCCTGTATAAAAGCAGCACTGGCCATTACTCCAGTGCTGCTCATTCTGACAGCTTGGCGTAAGCCCCGTGGGTACTCTGTTGTTGTATCTTTGATTGACTCCTGGATTTGACCCTTGGCTTGTGACCCCGACTCCTGCTGATTGCCGCCTGCCCCGACTCTTGGATTGTGACCTCGTTCTGCTTGTTCTCCGCCTGCCCCGACCTCTGGCCTGTGACCCGACTACACTGCTATCTCCTGCCCTGGACCTCTGGCTACTGTCTGACTACGTCTGCCTACTCTCACACATTAGTGCTGTTGTTCTCCTGACCACTTGCTGAGGTTATCCCAGTAGTGACCTGGCTGGGCACTAGGCAGCAAAATCCTGCACTCCCCTCAAGGGGATGTGGGCGAAGACCCGTGGTCACTTAGATCCTCTACTGGGTAACACCTATTCCTTCAGTGGGAAGGTCAACAGCGCCTGAAGATCAACACTAACAAGGTTGGGGAGTGACAGACGTGTTGTGGCTAAAGATTCCAGATGAGGGGTGAAGCACATGCAAAATCTTGTACACTTAAAGAGACTCTGAAGGGAGAATAAATCTCACTTCAGAGCTCATAGTTAGCAGGGGCATGTGTGCCCCTGCTAAAACGCCGCTATGCTGCGGCTAAACGGGGGTCCCTTCACCCCCAAACCCACCCCCGCAAGACTTGGTCGTCAACTTGCTCGTAGATAATCTCTTCCTGGAGGCAGGGCTAACGGCTGCAGCCCTGCCTCTAGTCGCGTCTATCAGACACGCATCTCCGCCTCTCCCCCGCCCCTCTCAGTGAAGGAAGACTGAGAGGGGCGGGGGAGAGGCGGGGGTACGCGTCTTATAGAAGCGCATGAGGCAGGGCTGCGGCGGTTAGCCCTGCCCCAATGCGGAAGCGCTCCCCGGCTGTACGGAGGGGATTTGGGGGTGAAGGGACCCCCGTTAAGCCGCGGGATAGCGGCGTTTTAGCAGGGGCACACATGCCCCTGCTAACTATGAGGTCTGAAGCAAGATTTATTCTCGCTTCAGACTCTCTTTAAATGTAAGGAGGTGATTCTAGAGAAGGATAATAGAAGGCCATGTGTAGATCTGAGATTGCGGTTGTGTTGGTATCTAGTGAGAAGATGTACACAGGAGCGAGATTGTGGAGAGCATTGTAAGTCAGAGTTAAGAATTTGAACTGGATCCTCTGGATAATTGGTAGCCAATTAAGAGCTTGGCAGAGCGGAGCAGCAAAGGAAGAGCAGAAAGAAAGACGAATGAGACAAGCAGCCACATTCAGTAGTGATGAGCAAATCCGATCCGGATGCTACTCGGATAGTAGCTATCTGGATTTCTCCCAGTAATGCACTGCGGCCTGGGCGGGGGATTTAATCCTTACCTATCATGACGTCTTCTTCGTCCGTCCCTCGGCGCCTCCCACGATGCGCTCCACTCCGGCGTCACGTGACTAAAAAACACTTCCTCCTTCCGGGTTGAAGGAGGAAGTGTGTAGTCACGTGACGCCGGAGTGGAACGCATCGTGGGAGGCGCCGAAGGACGGACGAAGAAGACGTCATGATGGGTAAGGATTAAACCCCCCGCCCAGGCCGCAATGCATTACTGGGAGAAATCCGGATAGCTACTATCCGAGTAGCATCCGGATCGGATTTGCTCATCACTGACATTCAGTACAGATTGGAGCGGTGCCAGTTTTTTAGCTGATAGTCCACAAAGTGGTATGTTACAATAGTCCAGAAGAGATATTATAAGAGCATGTATTAACATTTTAGTATTGTTCTGAGTGAGAAAAGGTCGGATGGGAGCCAAGAGGTACAGTTGTGTGTCATCTGCATACAGGTGGTATTGAAACCCAAATGAGCTGATTAACCTCTTGCCGACCGCGTCACGCCAGTAGGCGTGGCCGCGGCGGCAGCCCCAGGACCGCCTAACGCCAATTGGCGTAAAGTCCTGGGACTCTGTTTTGCAGGAGATCGCGCGCATCTCCTGCTTGGGGGGCGGAGCTCCGCCCCGCCTTCAGTCTCCGAGCGGCTATTGCCGCTCGGGAGACTGTTAGACGGCGTGATCGCCGTCTATTTACTCTGTGCAGCGCTGCGATCAGCAGCAGCGCTGCACTGCGGACAGCCGTGTGACACGGCTGTCCCCCTGGGGGACAAGAGAGCGATCGGCTCTCATAGGGTAAAGCCTATGAGAGCTGATCGCCATGATTGGCTTGCTGGGGGGAGGAAGCGAGGGAGGGAGGGAAGGGGTTTAAAGGAACAGTTTTTTTTTTTTAAAAAACACAAACAAAAATATTTATTAAAAAAAAAAAAAACATGGGGGGAGCGATCAGACCCCACCAACAGAGAGCTCTGTTGGTGGGGAGAAAAGGGGGGGGGGGAATCACTCGTGTGCTGTGTTGTGCGGCCCTGCAGCTTGGCCTTAAAGCTGCAGTGGCCTTTTAAACTAAAAATTGCCTGGTCACTAGGGGGGTTTAGCCCTGCAGTCCTCAAGAGGTTAAGTCACCAACACCGTTCATGTACATGGAAAAGAGGCGAGGGCAAAGGACAGAGCCTTGAAGAACCCCCACAGATAAAGTATGGGGAGATGAGATCTGATCATAATGAGAGACTGTGAAAAACCTTCCAGAAAGAAAGGAAGATATTCAGGAGAGAGCGAGGCCCTTTATACATATAGATGGAAGTATCTGTAGGAGTAAAGTGTGGTCAACAGTATCTAATGCTTTTTACAGAACAAGAAGGATGAGTATGAAATAATGGCCTTTGGATTTAGCAAATAGAAGATCATTGGCTACTTTAGTAAGGGCTGTTTCTGTGGAGTGGTTAAAGCGAAAGCTAGACTGGAACTAATCAAGCAGGGAGCTAGCAGCTAAATGATGGCTTAGCTCAGCATGTACAGGGTGGGCCATTTATATGGACACACCTTAATATGGCCATTTATATGGATACACCATTTTATGTGAATGGTGAAGTTAAGAAACAAAACCACCGCTATTGGTCTGACACTAACCCACATTAGATAGCTCCCTCCAAGACTGTTGAAACAAAAAAAAGTGATAGTATTGTGTGGTATATGGGGTGTATCCATAGATAAGGTGTATCCATAAAAATGGCCTACCCTGTATATGGCTTTCAAATAGTTTGGATGTGGGGATTAAATTAGATTTCAAAAACTGTAGAGGGCCTGGTTTTGGATGAAGCTATTGGAGTGTTTTTTCTCATGCATGGGGATTTAAAGAGACTCTGTAAAAAAAAAGTTCCCCTGGGGGGTAGTCACCTCGGGAGGGGGAAGCCTCCGGATCCCAATGAGGCTTCCTCCTCCCCTGTAGCTGCAGGCAATCCAGCGCTGGCTCCCCCGAATCGTCCCGCAATCCTCCCTCGACAAGCCTGATAAGCGCTGATTTATTTACCTTTTCTGGCTCCAGCGGGGGCGCTGTTGCGGCTCTCAGCACGGAGATAGATGAAATAGCCCATCTCTGTCGGGTCCGCTCTACTGCGCAGGCGCAGGAGACTTGCACCTGTGCAGTAAAGCGGGCCGACAGCGATCGGCTATTTCCACCTATCTCCATGCTGAGAGCCGCTACTGCGCCTACGCTGGAGCCGGAAAGGTAAATATTTACATCCCCACTGTTCGGGGAGCTTTATCGCCACTGTGGGACCAAGGAGGACGGGGAAAGCCTCAATAGGATCCAGAGGCTTCCCCCACCCGAGGTGAGTACCCCCCAGGGGAGGGTTTTTTTTTGTTACAGGTTTTCTTTAAAGCCATGGTATGAAAGAGAGAGGGTGGAAATTCTACAAGTTTTGTTTTACTCATGTTAAGTTTGAGAAATTGAAAGGACATGAATGAATAAACATTGAATAGAGACAGTGAGATACATGGGATGATAGGGAAGAGATGAACGGTATACTTGGTTGTCACATGCATGGACGTAATATCAAAATGCAAAATATTGCAGTAATTTTTCAATGTTTGGAAAGAGTTGCCTCTTATGTTTTGGTATACAATATTATTATCTTATTATTTCTTATCTTATCGTAGCCTGGAAGTAATGTCAAGTCAATGCCTGGAATTTTTTTTTTTTTATGCAATCTATATTCTATTTTCTATATTCTAGAACTTCTGTGGGTGTCGTCTGAGGTCCCGGTAGAGGGCCTGGAACTCTCCCTTCCTCTGCCTCCTGGCTAGTAGAGGGTGCACCCACCATCTCCTGCGAGAAGAACGCCTTCTCCCCACATAGTAGTAGGTGAACAACAGGAAGGAGAGAATTCCCAGGTAATAAGAGTAAAAAATGACTGGATCCATGGTCCCAACTGCAGTCTCTGTATCCAAGGATGGTCTCCACACGTCCACCTGTCTCCAACAATGACCCCAGAGCTTCTGCTGACCTCCCAGACCCCAGGTATTTATACAGGTTGTTATCTCTTTAAGAAACCGGATCCGGACCGCAACCGTGTTCACACCGCACGGAAAACGGATGCAAACGGACCGGATCCGGACCGGATCCGGACCGGAACCGTACGGATCAGGTCCGGTCCGGATCCGGTGCGGTCCGGACATCCGGTGCGGTTTTTACAAAACCGCAAGTGTGAACGGGGCCTTATTCTCTTTGACTATTTCCCAGACATTGGTCTGAAAGCTGTTAAGAAACAGAGATGGAAGAATATATAAAGTTTTGATGTCTCACTTTATTCAATAAAAATGTACTAAGTATAAACTAGAGATTTTATTGAAAATTCAGTGCCCAGTTCATCGAAAATGCACAGAATGCCCATTTCAAACATGACATTGGTACATTTTAGGAAGGATAGTATAGGGCAGAGAAGCCATTTTTCAGTGCAGGTGATTTCTTCATTCATAGCTTAGGAGTAAAAAATAGAAATAATAATGAACGAGAGTCTCAGTGGTTCTCAGAGATTGCAATAGATTATTAGGCGGAGGTCTCACTAGAGCACAAAAGATGCCATTGATTACCCATCTGTATGCTGATTTGAATTTAATGAATTAAAACAAAATATCTCTAATTAGATACAAGCGCAGGAGCTGTAATGTTAACCAGCCCCCAAGGAACCTGAAGCCCTGAAATGTCTTCAATTAATTGTATTAAGCTAAGAATGAGTTTATTCAAGGTCAGCTTATCACAATTGTTAGATATTCATGTCCACATTACATGACAAACTTTTATAACATTCTAAAATAATAAATAATAAATATTATTGTATCTTCTGTGAATTATGAATAATAAAGATCCTGAATCTTATCAAACAATTACAGTGGCATTTTTTTAGTTATGTAAAGTTTATATATATATATATATATATATATATATATATATATATATATATATATATATATTAAAAACACATGTAGGTTCATAGAAACTGCCCATTTTTGTTTAATTTTACTTTTTTTAAAAGCAATAATTTTTTTTTTGTAATGTTTAACTTGTAACGATTGGTGTCAGCAAATACTGATGTCTGATTATTGAGTGATCTGCAGTATCACTAATAGTCCAGACACTATACCTGATTATGCGGTGATCTGCAGAATCACCAATAATGCAAGTATAGCAACACACAGAATAGATACTAATGTATAGTGCTTGGTGCAACAGTAGTACTTGATAGATTAGCTATACCTCACCAGAGGAGCTGGTGGGTACTATCAGTACAGAGGCCCTCACCAGAGATCAGGGCTCTCTGGTGAGGAGGCGAGGTCAGACAGGCAAGATCGGCAACAGACAGGTAGTAACAGTACAAAATCGGATAGCAATAGGAAGGAGGTTATACAGGCAAAGTCGGCAGCAGGATCAGATGGGCAGAAGTACAGAGTCAGTAAACAAGAGAGAGGTCAGAAGCAAGCCAGAGTCATACACAGGTATCAATAGAGAGTAATATAAACAACAATATTCATATGTAGTGTGAAATCCTCAGTTTCCTCCCGGATCAAAGCACACCGGATCTATCTAAGGTCTGAGCGCTAACACGAAGTATTCGCAACAGCAGACAGGTTGCGAGTGAAGCAGAGAGGCTTAAGAAGCAGAGGAGACCCAATTGGCACGCCCACTCCTCTGAGCCAATGAGGAGCCGCGAACATCTCCTCTGACGTCAGCCGACCGGCTGGTCAGCTGACGCGCTTCCTCCTTGCATAAAGTTCCTGTCTATGCGTGCGCGCACACGACAATTCGACCCTATGTGCGGCTGACAAACCTGTCCTCGGCGTGCTAGACGCCGGAGGCACGGGTGACATGCTACGCAGAGGAATGGAGGCAGCTGCGGAGGAAGCCAGACTACCCGCAGCTGCTTCCTCCATGTTTATTACATAACTATTTTGTTTCCTTTCTGCCTGTGCAGTTGTCTGTTGTTGAACTGACTTTCCAGACAATTTTCAAAACATAGAACCATTTTGTCTTCTTTTTACTGTGCATTAAAATAATAATAATAATTTTAGCAAGGCAACAATGCTCACTAATAATGTTTAAAAAATGGAGCACTCATATAAGGCCTGGCCACCCCTAACTACCATTGGCTTTGTACTGTGTTCAGAACTAATGTAAATGTAAAACAGCATAGACATGGGTTATAAGGTAGGTGTGCCCAGATACTTCAAGATACAAACAATATGGGATATCAGTCATACGTAACTCATTCGTGAGCTCATCTCACCTTAGGTAGACATAATTACAAACAAGTATGTTAGCATAGAGCTACAATTAGCCAATATACAAACATTAATCCTTCACCTTTTAAAAGCCAAATAAAATAAAACTTTATTTGGCTGCGAGGCTGAATTTTTCCAGCCACTGGGGAAGTGTGTCTTCCCCAGCCTGGCAGGCTCGGCAAGGTATGCAGAGGGGGTGGCAGGGAGCTTTTATAGTTACCTGCCGGGACAGCTGGATGGCTTCTTCTCTCCTCCCCCGGGGCAGTGATATAACCCCAACATGTCTTCTGGATTCTGATCACATGATATGACATGATCGCGATCCAGGAGACAGCAATACAGTGCCACCCGGTGGTGGAAGATGGGTAATGAAGGAATCTTTTCCATCTCTTCCATCAGTTTTACCAGTGCTGTAACACTGACATGGTCTCCTGGATCCCGATCAGATGTCATATCATGTTATTGGATGTGATCGGGATCTAGAAGACATTACCGAAGGTCAGAGGCACGAGTGGAGGATGAGAAGAAGCCACCCGGAACAGGTAACTATAACTGCTCCTTGCAGCTTGCTCATTTGTCTACACTAGGCAGCCAAACAAGATTCTGTGGCACAGGTTTACAGTACACAATATATAAAATATTTTGTTTGAAACTGTTAACAAGTTAAATGCCCATTAGTTGTAAATCTATATAAAACCCCACCTAAAAACATTGCTATGTAATCACAACCCTATAAATGTGGCTGTGGCCCTTTAAGGAGTGTACCCCAATTATAGAACATTAGTTCCAGTAAATCCATTCTTCAGGCACATAATTTACCCGATGAACACTTAAAGAGAAACTGTGACCAATAATTGAACTTCATCCCAATCAGTAGCTGATACCCCCTTTTACATGAGAAATCTATTCATTTTCACAAAAGGATGATCAGGGGGCTCTGTATGCCCGATACTGTGGTGAAGCCCCTCCCACAGGAGACTGTGAGGACCAGTTTCCTGGCCATTTTCCTGGCAGTCTGTGAACCTCATTGCATTGTGGGAAATAGCTGTTTATAGTTGTTTCAAACTGCCAAAAAAGCAAGCAGCAGGTACTTCCAGCAACATCACTTGCCAACAGTAAAAATGTCACCATGTGATAAATGTCAGAATGTAAATCAGGGATTTAAAAGATTTTACAATGGACAAACACTGACTAAATCATTTATACATAATTATTGTAAAAATGAAGCACTTTTTATTACATAATTTTCACTGGAGTTCCTCTTTAAGCTAGGCATACACTGGTTGGCATCTGGCCGTTATCCACCTGCTGTGTGCTGAATAGCATGCCTCTCAGTGACAACTGTTACCCCCCGTCATTACTGACACTAGGTAGTGTCAAACCTCAATCCCAAACAACCTGCCAAGCCACAGCAGTATCTATAGCAGACAGTATCAGTATCAACCACCATTGTGGTGACATGCTGCCGTACTGGAGCTAGATGTCCCCAATAGCCTGGCCACTGTGTTTCCTGATTGATACTTCCGAGCGGTCACCGCCCAGTCCTGCATTGGATTAATGTGATTTGGAAATTGGACATACATGTTTGAGTAGTGACTGTGACAGATTTTATGTTTATCTGATAGGGTGCATTTGAATGCTATGAGGCTCAGAGCATAAAACACATAAGAGACCCTGTAGTTAAAAAAGTGCCCCTAGGGGGTATTTACCTCAGCAGAGGGAAGCCTCTGGATTCTAAATACTATAGGTTTCCCTTGTCCTGCTCCACGTCCCCACTCCAGCAATGGGACTTCCAAAAGTCTGCTTGTTTGTGCTTTTCAGCAACTTGGACAGGCACTATAGCTATGTTCCGCTCGGCTTTCTTTGGAAAAAGCAGGGCCAGATAGGGTCCACGACAACAACAACATCACCAACAACACCCAGTTGAAGCTCGCAGTGGGCGGGCGCAACGTGTCGGTGGAGTGCTCCCCAGCAGTACAAGCGGGCGGGTTTTTAGCAACAGTCAGCGTACAAACGGACAGCATACCCTGAAAGTACCTCACCTTCTGAGGTGGAGAAATCCAGAGGATCAGCAGTCTGCCTAGCCGCATTACTGAGAGGGGGTGACTCAGTGTCAAAGGAGGTTCAGGAGAAGTCCTGTGTTGGCACAAATATCCTGAAGTCTGGTGAGACCTACCCATGTAACTTCGTTTACATAAGGCTGAATTTGTTACTGCCATCCTACAGCCAACGTGCCTCTCTCTCCCTGCCAGCTGAAGATACCACAGTTTGTGTGTTATGTCGGTACCGGTGTGAGGGTGATTGGCTTGGCTGTTGGCTGCGTATGTGATGTGTGGGGCGCTCCATCTTCTATGTTTTTAAATGGTTTTATGTGTGTTTTTTGGTCGCATTTTCTACTTTACACCCCTATAAAGATTGCTTTGATTAGCATTATCCATTGAGTGATGACACCTTAATTTATTTGAATACTGCCAGATGGAGATCCCGCTACTAAGCAGACAGAAGCTGTTTGCATCTATGTTGTAGCATGGGCACGATCGGGGTTGGCTTTATCTGCCGGAGCCCGAGTGGGACATTGGCAGTGTGCATGTGCACGGAGGCTACACTTCAGAGGTCCCAAAGCAGAGCTGCAGAGCATGATGGAGAAGCCTCTTTAGGATCCAGAGTCTTCCTCTTTCCAAGGTAATTAACAACAAAGATGCATTACAAACCTCACAGGTTTCTTTTAATTGAATGTTTATGAGAAATCGTGTGCATAAGGCTGTGAGGAGTTGACCAGGTTGCCAGGTTGGAGGATGTGAAAGCCTCATGTGCAGATTGATGAATATTGCTCTTAGGTTTACATCTAGATGGGGGTGGGAGGGGGGCACTGTTTGGGGGATACATGCATGGAGTGCTTTAGAAGTCAACAGTTTAATTCGGATTATTTTAGGTATTGTCAACTGGTGCATGTAACGATCGGTGAAGCACAGAAAGGATCTGATTACCGGTGATCTGCAGTATCACTGGGAATACAGATGTATACCAGATTATAAGTGATCTGCAGTATCACCGATAATCCGCTATACCAGCTAACCTCTGTTCACCTGAGTAGAGTGTAGTATTTTGGTGTAACAGTAACACTTTGAGGACAAAGCCTCCACACAGTCAGGAGTACTGCACGTATTCCTTCCGCAGACCTGGACTCTCCAAGATGGGAGGAGTCAGGCTGACAGTAGGAAGGATAGTCTGAAAGTAACCCTCTGGAGGCAGAGTCACTAACAGGACAGGGAACCGCCTCTAACAGTGAGGTCGGTTCTCGAGGTCGGACAAGCCAGGTCGTACACACACGGACAGATAAAGTACAAGATCAGGATGCAAAGGCGGAGTCTAGGTACAGGCAGGGGTCGGCAACAGGGTATCAGATATATCGAGGCACACGATCAGGAGGCAGAAGCAGGGTCTTAGGACAAGCCGGGGTTCGGCAACAGAGTATCAGAAATATTGAGGTACAAGATCAGGAGGCAGAAGCAGGGTCTTAGGACGAGCCGGGGTTCGGCAACAGAGTATCAGAAATATCGAGGTACAAGATCAGAGTTCAGGAGGATAGTCAGGCAGGCAAAAAGTCAAAACAGATAATCACAATCAAACTAGTACTTTAAGCTATCAACAGAATCTAGCTAAGTGTAGGATTACAGCTCCAGCTGGTCCCGGCACACTTGCGGATCTGACTACGGATCTGGGTGCTCCCACGTATGTGATCGCAACGCCAGACACCAGAGAAATTACCAGCTGGCAGTATATATACACACACATCTTCCCAGCACCTCCCTAAGTGCTGGACCAATGAGAGTGGAGCCAGGGTCAGCTGACCAGCCTGGTCAGCTGACTCACTTCTGGCTGCTATATAGGACCTGCCTCTCCGCGCGCATGCGCGTCCTTCTAAACCTGAAGGGACTACGAGTCCCAGCCAAAGCAGCCCCGCTCTGCGGTGTCTCCGCAGCGGGGACATGCGCGTCAACTGCCGCGTCCTGCACGGGGACAGCCGTCTCAGACTAAGTGGAGGCGGCTGCCTCCCCGTGCTTAGTCACATCTTGCGCGGAAAGAGCCGCCTGCCGCTGACTCCTGGCGGCGGCTCTTCCGCGATTACTGACAGTGCATAGACCAACAGAGAAAGAGCATCTTAAGAAAATGAGAGGCGAGACCGAGTTGACAGAGCATAAACAATCAATGTGGGGATTAACCACTTGAGGACCAGAGGTTTATACCCAATCCCCCCGCCCCTTTGACCAGGCTATTTTTTAAATAATTCGGCATTTCACAACATTTGACCAACGGGTAATTGCACCAAAATACATTTTACCTCATTTTCTTCTCATGAATAGAGGTTTTTGTTTGTTTGGTTTTTTTTTTTTTTTGGGGGGGGGGGGGGGTGATTGCTACTGCTAGGGAATCAGTTGAAAGGGCTTCTCAGCCATCTGGATTAGAAGGGATCTTCCATAGACTTCAATGTTATTTCTTCAAATATGGCCTACAAGGTGGTGAAAAGGGCTCTCGAGTTTTCTTTTGGCTAAAAGGTTTTCGATTTGGCTACATAAGGGGCGCACCTTTGAAGCCCATATTTTTTATTTGGCTACAAAGTTTTTGATTCTGCTACAAAAGGGCACCACTTTGTAGCCCATATTTTTAATTCAGCTACAAGGTTTTTAATTCTGCTACAAAAGGGCGCCCCTTTGTAGCCCGTATTTTTGATTCAGCTACAAGGTTTTCAGCTACAAGACTTTTGATTATTGTACAAAAGGGTGCCCTTTATAGCTGAGATTTTTTATTTGGGGGTGCAAGGGGACAGGGGATTAGGATTAGGCATCACAAGTGGGTGGGTGGGGGGGGATGTCTTAGGGTAAGGCACCCCCAGGGGAGGGTTCTGTGTGAGAGTAGGGAGAAGTTAGGTCATATTAATCACTTTTCTTGGCTATATCCAGAGCCCTTTTGTAGCCCAACAAATTTTGCCTATAACAACATCCTTTTTATAAACTAAAACTACCTTTTCGGCTACATCAGGTACCCTTTGTAGACAAATATGGCATATGGGCTACACCAGGTGCCCTTTGTAGCCGCATTTGGCGTATGGGCTATACCAGGTGTTCTTTGTAGCCTAATCTGGATTTTTTTCGTCTATACCAGGAGCCCTTTTTTTTCTAGGAGCCCCTTTCAAATGTAAGCACTGCTAGTTTTAGGTTTTTATTTTTATTAATACAAAAAATACTGAAATTTAAAAATAAATAAATATATGAATAAGTTAATTGCTTTCCCCCTTAATTTGCCCTAGACTAAAATGTATACACTACACTATACTTAGACATATGGCTATGGTAGGGATTACAGTCCCCTCGGAGGGACAGTTACAACACTATACTCTGTGCAGTGCTGCGTAAGATGTCAGCGCTATATAAATATTTAAGTGCATTATTACCTAAATAAACAGCCTGCCAGCACTGAAAACTGGCTGGCAGGCTGATCACTGGGACTCACTGTGTTTACTGATGGGAGTTTGCACTTGTGTGAGTCCGAGCTCCCGTCCAATCTCGCTCCTCATGAGATGATGCCATATGACATGGCAGAGGAACAGTAGAGCATCTATGCTCCCACCACCCTGTGTTAGGGGGTCAGCAACAGGTTAAATTAGATTTCGAAAATTAACATTACCCTATGTAGAGGGTTTGTTTGGAAGAAGCTATTGGGGTGTATTCTTCATGCATGGGAATTTAAAGCAAAGGTTTTAAAGAGAGATGGTGGAAATTCAAAAAGTTCTGTTTTACTCATGTGCAAGCAAATCTGAAGCGAAAATAAACTTATGAGATAATGAATTGTATGTGTAGTATGAATTATAAAAGATTTGTAGCAAAGAAAAAAAAATCATGTTGTTTTCCAGCACCGGAAGAGTTTAAACTCTTGAGTTGTTATCTATGCAAAAGAGCTTCTCTGAGCTATTCGACCAACTTGGTCCAACTCAGTTCTGCTTTCTGAAGAGTTTAAAGAGCCATAAAACAGTGAGAGACAGCTTGAGATACGGTTTTACTTCAGGAAATCATATCCATTTTATCTTGCCATCTTGCCATCACGCGAGCATTACCAGAAAATCCCATTGCCTTTTTTTTTGCACAATGGCCAATTGTTAGGGAGTGATGTCTGAACGGTGCTCCCTTTTACCGGCCGATGTGAAGCGAGGTTTTACCCTGTGGTGCTGTCCTTCAGCACCATGGCCGCCATGCGCATGTGTGCCTCGCTCCCCACACATGAACATCCGCCGCCACCTTCCGCCGCTGCAACTGGGGGTCTCTTTTAACCCCAGAGCTCTCCATAGGACCACCAAGCATCTCAGAAGCCCCCCGCAGCTGTGCTGGTTACCCACCAGTAATTAACATACCACCAGTGATGGGCCGAAATTTCACGGGTGCGAAATTTCACATCAAAATTCGCATTTTTGGATCGTAATCATAATGTGAAATTGCAGGGAAAAATCGTAATTGATTTTGTATTTAAAAGTAGTATTTCATAATTTTTTGCGTAATTTTCACGAAATTTTGCGCAATTTTGTGCCAACTTTGGCAGTTAATAGCAAAGCCTCCATATATGCTATTGCTACCAAAATTGATACACATATTAAGGAGAATAGTGGGTGCAAATAAAAAAAATAATTCAAAAAGACATTGTGGTTTTTGAGAAAATCGATTTTAAAAATGCAAAGAAAAATGTTTTTCACACTGTCATTTTTCCAAGTTTAAAAACCATTTTTTTCTTTGCATTTTTTTAAATCGATTTTCTCAAAAACTATATGGTCTATTTGGAAAATGATTTGTATCCCTTGTATCCACTATTCCCTTTAACATAGGTAACAATTTGTGTCAATAGCATGTATGGGGGCCTTGCTATTAACCTCTGTAATCGAAACAAAGGTACACGAAATTTAGCAAAAATTACGCACATTTTTATGCGAAAATACGAATTACTACAAAATCAATTTCGTTTGCAAATTGTAATTACGTATAGGCGTAATTGCGAAAAATTACGCAACATTTTGTGAAATTGTAATTTTGCTGATTATGATCCTACATATGATCACTACATACCACCGCTAATCACTAGCTGCCTCTTGCTGCAAGTCTCCTGTAATTACATTTTATCTGTCACTGTAATTACTGTCTATCAGAGCCCTGGCAAAGCATCTTTGAAGCTCCCATCGGGGATCCCCATTGGTCCATTGTCTGAGCCAATGAAAATGGTCCAGACAGAGTAGACCAATGGGGACACACTGTAATTACAGTGTCATTGCGCAAGAGGCGGTATGTTAAATACTAGCGGGTGACCGTTGCAACTTTGCAGGGCTTTGGAGATGTGCAGCAGCCTGATGGGGAGTTAGTGTGTTTAGACCTGCTTTTGCAGGTCTAATGCTGGGTACACACGGTTCGTTCCCGCGCTCGATTCCCGTCGATGCGCTGCTCGATTCCCGTCGATCCGTTTATTTCCGACATGTCTGATTTGCAGTTCGATGGATCGTTAGGCCGATTTGCCATACTTTAATTGGGAATCGAGCGGCGCATTCGATGCGGGAACGAACCGTGTGTATTCAGCATAAGCGAATGCTCATGTCTGATGGAAAGCATCGCTTCTCAGCAGCATGAGAAATGTAATTGGATATGGTGTGCAGAACGCGATGTGCGAGTTCTTTCCCATCCAGCAGGGAGTATTAAATTAAATTGGATTAGGCTATGGGAGCATCTCATAATTTAAGAAATTGCCAGCACTTTAGCACTGGCGATTTCAGCAATCAAATATGGCCCTGTGTGGGGTTTCTGCAAATATGACAGAACAATGCAATTTTACAAATAAAACTGAAAACAAAAATATTAGACTCTTTTCTTTGCTATTAATGTTCTAATAATTATCCAAACTACACATACAATTTATTATCTTATACGTTTATTTTCACTTCAGCGTCACTTAAAGTTTGGAAAACTGAAAGGACATGAATGAATAAACAGGAAATAGAGACAGTAAGAAACATGGGAAACACGGGGAGGCAAAGAGATAAGAGGTATAATTGTTTTTGATATGCTTGGATGTAATACCAAAATCCAAAACATTGCATTAATTTCCCAAGCTGTGAGTGTGAACAGAGAAAGGGTCCCAGAACCAAACTTTGTACTTGTTGTCCAGAGTTGAGAGAGTTTGTTGCATAAGAACTTTGGGAAAGGAGTGCCGGGGGAGGGACCTTTTATTTCACATGCCTGTGAATTTTTAAGCTGTTGGCTGTTTGTGGCTCCACCTTTTTTCTGAATTTGAACCCCAGTCCCCCAATGACTAACTGTACCAGGTTTGAGGCTTGTGTCATTAACAGTTCAAGAATGGCAGCAATGTAAATATTCCCCTTGAAAATCAATAGGTGAATTTTGATTGGCTTTTGTAAGCTCCACCCACTTTTATAAATATTAATACCAGTCACCCAGTGGCCAACGGTGCTAAGTTTGAGAACCCTGCCAATAACAGTGTAAGAATGGCTGCTGTTTACATTTCCAAGTGAAGTTTGTATTTGTCTCCGCCCCCTTTTTGGTTATGGGAATAAAAAGTATCCTATACTTTATTCCAGGTAATGTACTATGTGTGTGCCAAATTTCATTCAAATCCGTTCAGCCATTGTTGCGTGATCGAGTAACAAACATCCAAACATCTAAACATCCAAACATCCAAACTTTCCCATTTATAAGATTAGTAAGATAAGATGCAATCTGTGTTCTATTATCCTATCTACAGTATTTCCTATTATTCTCACTGACTATTTCCCAGACATTGGTCAGAAAGCTGTTTAGAAACAGAGACTGAAGAATATTCAAAGTTCTTCTGTTTCACTTCACTATTAAAAAAATGTGCTAGATATAGATTGTTGTATTATTATTATTATTATTATTATTATTATTATTATTCAGTGCCCAGTTAATTGGAAGGGCACAGAATTCACAACTCAAAGATGACATTAGTACATTTTAGGAAGGACAGTATGGGATGAAAAAGCCATTTTTCAGTACAGTTGATTTCTTCATTCATAATTTAGAAGTAAAAAATAGAGATGACAATGAACGAGAGTCTCAGTGGTTCTCAGAGATTGCAATAGATCATTAGGTGGGGGACTCACTAGAGAACAAAAGAAACCATTGATTACCCATCTGTACACAGATTTGAATTTAATTATTTAAAACAAAATATCTCTAATTAGACACAAGCTCAGGAACTGTAATGTTAACCAGCCCCCGAGGAACCTGAAGACCTGAAATGTCTTCAATTAATTGTATTAAGCTGAAGATGAGTTTATTCAAGGTCAGCCCATCACAGTTTTTGGATACTCATGTCCACAGACATAACATGACACACTTTAAAAATGAAAATTTGAAATGCAGAATTGATAAATATCATTGCATCTTTTGTTAAATATGACTAATAAAGATTATGAATCATATCAAAGAAGCATGGTGGCATTTTATTTCTTAATGTAACAGGATTCTGCATTTATTATCGTGACTATACAAAATTCAATTGTTTTCTTTCCAAACATCTAATAAAAAAAAACACATGTATATGTATTTACATATCATTTTCAATGTAGTGAGGATGTTTGTTATTGAACTGGCCTTCCAGACAATTTTCAAAAGACAGAAACATTTTCTTCTTTATTACTGCGCAATAAAAACAAAAATAGCAGCAACAATGTTCACTGAATAATTTTAAAAAATGCAACACTCATATAGGGCCTTGCCAACCCCAACTACCGTTGGCCTTGCACAGTGTTCAGAATTGTTGTAAATGTAAAACACCATACTAATGAGTTGTAATAAGATACCCCCAGAGATTTCACTAAATCACTAAAACCAGAATAAACTGTTATTTAAAATCAATTAGTCCTCATAAAGACAATAAGATTACTATGACTTTACAAGTTCACTTATTTATGCATTAAAGGAAACCTGAGAGCAGGAATCAGAAAGATTTTATACTTACCCGGTGCTTCCTACAGCCCCATGAGCACTGCTGCATACCTCCCCGTCCTCCCGGGTGGCTCCGTTTGGCCACAATCAGTCCAGGTAATCTGGCTCAGTCGCGTCAGTCAGGCTCTTCTGTGCATGCGCGGACAGCTGCACATGTGCAGAAGAGCCTGACTGACGTGATTGAGCCAGATTACTGGGACTGATTACGGCCAAACAGAGCCACCCGGGTGGATGGCGAGTTGACGCAGCGATGCTCATGGGGCTGGAGGAAGCACTGGGTAAGTATAAAATCTTTCTGATTGCTGCTTTCAGGTACACTTTAAACTTCATGTTGGTCAATTATGCTTGCTGTCCTCATGAGAATTATTATTTTATTGTATATGATAATTTATTCTGCATTCAGTGTAAAGAGACCTGCACAACCCCACCTTATTTTCCATTTGAGGCCGGTCTTGTATATTTACAGCCCTTTGGAAATGTTGTAGTTGGACACAACCTATATCTTTACTCTCTTGTTACTTTGAACATTATTATTCAGCACTTTTTGAATATTTTTTTTTATATTCAACAATAAAAAAAACAAGTATTTCTTTATTCTTTTAAAGCTGTCTGAAGTATCAGTTTAATGTTAATCAGTTTTACTAAAATCAATTAATATAAAATCACCAAATCAGAAAAAAAATAAAATCAAATGAAAAATTAACAGGACCTGTTAACATTGCGTTCGGCTCGCGTGTCCCTCCCCGGTAGCCCTATTTTGAGGCATTTTTTCTTTCAGATTCCCGGCGCTTGGGTGGGCAATTTTTTGGGGAGTTTAGCGGTTTCCGACGCGTTTTTCCCGAGAGTTTTGGTATTTCACTCCCTGACGCAAGTCAGGAAGTGAACTCTTTGATCCGAAAAAGAATAAATACAATGTATTTATTCTTAAAAACGCGAATGCAATCGCTCCACAAAGCGGTTTTGTAAGCATTTTGCGTTTTTCCTATACCTCCCATTATAGCAAAAAAAGCCCTAAAATGGCTCAAGCACCGCTTTTGAAAACTGATAGCGCACTGAACGCTCTAGTCTGAACTACAGCGTAGCACACCGTGGTGTAACCGCTTTCTGAGCGTTTTCGGAGAAACGTCCGTGCTTAGATTTTCCCAAAAACGCCTCTAACGTGAACAAAGCCTTAATGGAGTAGTTTTAATACTAACCTGTTGCTGTTCCAGAATGAAGATTATACATCCTTTGTCGTGCTGCTGTAGGTTTTAGGACATATAATCTATTTCCTGCATTTAAAACCACTGCCTGCTGCCGCGCATGCACATGCATGGTCCTGTGAATGATCATTGCTAGCTAAGAGCAACAATCATTCAATGAAGCTAGGGGAAAAAAAACATTTTCAAAGTTAAAAAAATAATCTAAAGTCACATGGTCTTGATAGTGTACTGGCTAAGGGCTCTGCCTTTGACTTGGGAGACCAGGGTTCAAATCCTGGCTAGATCAAGTACCTATTCAGTAAGGAGTTCAAGGCAAGACTCCCTAACACTGCAGGGTGGCTTCTTGAGCGTGACCCAGTGGCTGCAGCTCTTGAGCACTTTGAGTCTGACAGGAGAAAAGTGCTATACAAATGTTTGGATTATCAAATAAGGAGTGTTTTTTTTTGTTTTTTTTTTAGCCCTGGTTAAATTTTAACCCCAGGCTAGCCTATTAACACATTATTAACCTCTACAATACCTATACCTGTTTATTAACTTTTAGGTTGTATTCACAGTGGAACATTGCGTTTTAATGCAACATTAAAGTCGTTGCGTGTCTGCATTAAGAGGTAACGCACCGCAAGCAGTGAGTTACCAGTAACACACCACTTTTAACGCGACTTTAACATTGCACTGTGAACGGCCCATAGGATTAGCATTGCAGTGCGGTAAGCTTTCGTTATCAGACTTTAAAACGTGCGACCATAATGTACCACTGTGAATGTGACCTAAATGACTGTAGCAATTGGATGTTATCGGTAAGGTGAACATTTTGGGCCCATATGCTCTGCAGATGTAACAATCTGACGTTGCCTAGCAATTCAACTGTACAGCTCTATGCCCCTTGAACTCTCACCCTAGTGAATGCATTTGATTGCCACAGACGTGCAGACTGGGGATAACGGACCGCCACATGCTCAGCTAGAAGTAAAATACGGCATATGGGGTATCATTTTAATTGGGAAGGGCCAAATAATTCATTGTTCTGTGTTTTATAATGGTGGGATGTGTTGTATGGAAACTGGGAAGGGTGAAAAAAGGGTATTTTCTGCATTTACACATACTGTAATTTTTCCCCATAACATGACTATAAAATAAAACAGTTTTTGGGAGAAAAATATTATATAAAGGAAGTCTAGATTCTACTGAAAAAAACAAGATATATATCGCTAAGATGGCAATAAATAATTTAAAAGTTACAGCTGGGGTAGAGGTAGGGTTCTGAGGGTCATATTATTAATTTATGGGCTCTAGGTTTCCCTGAGTCATCACTAGGGTCAAATCTGACATATCATATGTGTGTGGAAGATACTTTCATCTTTATATGATGACTTATGCCATATTTTACCAAGGAATGCAGAACTGGCACCACTAATGATCATAAAGCTCTTTAAATCTCACATAAATCTGTGATTAGAAATGGGGACACTTCACAGGTAGTGGCAAGACATTTCTCTGAATAATAATGCCTTGCAACTATAATGTTTCTCAACTAAGGGTCCCTGGACATGGTGGTGGATGGGGTCCCAGTTGATTGGGATGCAAGTCATCATTGTGCCAAGGAACTCTCTAAAAGAGGGGCTCAGAGGATTCATAGACTTGGTGCCCTGGGGGAGGTGGCCTTAATTTGGACTATGATCTTTCTTTTTGTATTTAATGTACAGGATATTCTCAAAAAATTAGCATATTGTGATAAAGTTCATTATTTTCTGTAATGTACTGATAAACATTAGTCAGTGATGGTCTGGGGTGCCATGTCAGCTGCTGGTGTTGGTCCACTGTGTTTTATCAAGGGCAGGGACAATGCAGCTAGCAGGAGTTTTTGGAGCACTTCATGCTTCCATCTGCTGAAAAGCTTTATGGAGATGAAGATTTAATTTTTCAACATGACCTGGCACCTGCTCACAGTGCCAAAACCACTAGTAAATGGTTTACTGACCATGGTATTACTGTGCTCAATTGGCCTGCCAACTCTCCTGACCTGAACCCCATAGAGAATCTGTGGGATATTGTGAAGAGAAAGTTGAGAGACGCAAGACCCAACACTCTGGATGAGCTTAAGGCCGCTATCGAAGCATCCTGGGCCTCCATAACACCTGAGCAGTGCCACAGGCTGATTGCCTCCATGCCACGCCGCGTTGAAGCAGTGATTTCTGCAAAAGGATTCCTGACCAAGTATTGAGTGCATAACTGAACATAATTATTTGAAGGTTGACTTTTTTTTGTTTTAAAAACACTTTTCTTTTATTGGTCGGATGAAATGTGCTAATTTTTTGAGATAGGAAATGTGGGTTTTCATGAGCTGTATGCCAAAATCATCAATATTAAAACAATAAAAGGCTTGAACTACTTCAGTTGTGTGTATTTGAATCTAAAATATATGAAAGTCTAATGTTTATCAGTACATTACAGAAAATAATGAACTTTATCACAATATGCTAATTTTTTTAGAAGATCCTGTATAGTTACCTTTAATAAAAACCGTGTTTCTTGCTACCAGTCTTTTTCAATGTTTTAGTGCCTCTGCCAGGGCTTGTGAGCCTAATACATCATGCCTTATTGGATTTCTGTCTCTGTTAGTCACTATTTTTGCATTTGCAAATCCACCTGTAGATGAATGACATTTTTCCGCTGTTGTTTATGTTTTTTTCAAAATTTGTTTGGATTTCTGTTTTTGGGGCGGGATTCCAAGTTTTTTTTTTGTAGCTTTTTGGTTTTCTGTGGATTTCTGTTTTTCCACAAGATAATGAGTCACAAATGTGGATGGGGCTGAGCGACACTGAGTGGGCGTGTCCCTGCCATGTTCTGTGGGTGACAGAGAGGGCATGATTGGTTACATGTTTCCTGGCTCCTGATTAGTCTCTCATCCTGGTTTGACTCTAATATTATCTACACAGTTTTTCCTTGTATTAACCACCCTGGCGTTCTATTAAATGCACCAGGGTGGATGCGCAGCACTATTTTTTGAATTTTTTTTTCTATCATGTAGCTAGTCTAGCGCTAGCTACATGATTCCCCCCTCCCTCCCGCATCCCTCCCACCTTCCGATCACCGCTGGCACGTCTTCCCATAAGGAAATCCCATTCTGAATGGCATTTCCTTTAGGGCTTCCCCATGGCGACGATCGTGATAAAGTCATCGACACTATTGACGTTTTGATGTCATCGGGAGTCCCGATCCACCCCTCAGCGCTGCCTGGCACTGATTGGCCAGGCTGCGCACTGGGTCTCGGGGGGGGGCCTCTAACGCAGCGGGTAGCGGTGCTTCGGCGGTGGCGATCAGGCTAGACACGCAGCTAGCAAAGTGCTAGCTGCGTGTTTAAAAAAAATGATGAAAATCGGCCCACCAGGGCCTGAGCGGCGCCCTCTGGCAATAATGGACGAGCTGAGCTCGTCATTACCGTCAAGGAGGTTAAGGGAATTCACGCATGGGTTTTTTTTTTTTTTTGTGTGTGTTTTTTTTTTGTCTATGCATTAGAGGGGTATGTTTTGGGGTGTTTACTATAATCATTACCATATTCTGTTTTAGTATAATATGTGTGTGATCCTGCAGGAGTAGGTGGGTGGAGTTTTACTTTAGTACTGCAGTTCCCCAATAGGTATACCGTCACCCTACGCCTTTTAGAAAACTCAATTTCGATTGCAAAAATAACGAAAACTAAAAGGCGTAGGGCGGCGGTTTATATATTGTTGGAAAGAGGAGAAAGAAAGCCTCTAAATGGTATGCATATTTCCATAGTTTCTGCACTGCTCGGAGTCCCTTTAAAAAGAGATATGGATCTCAAAACATCAGTTTGTTGTTGTGCCTGTTGCATTGATGAGATAAGAAAAAAGCTTTATGATCATCAGTGGTGCCTGTTCTGCATTCCTTGGTGACCTTCCTGTCCTGAGAGGCACAGTGACTGTCACGTTGACCTATCTCTACTACATGGGAACTTGTCCAGTTTAGTATTAACTACTGTGATATGTTATGTAACCTTTGTTTCCTAATAAAGTTTATGTTAAAAAAATACTTTTGTCTTTCCCATCATAAATTTTAGGGGTGAGCCCCTAACTGTCTACAATGTTGGATAAGGGTGTTTTGTAAAGGAGAAAGGCTTTGCCATCTTGATTTGCAGATTGCCCCAAGTGTTTTGGACTGTTTGGAATTATTATAGTTTGGAAGTTGGACACACATGTGTAGTGATGGTGACGGATTATGGCTTCAATTCATCAAAGGCTGTTTGATTAAAAAAAAAAAAAAAAAAGTTGGGAAAATACTGCATTCAGTGTTTTAGACTTTTGTTTGCTAATTCATCAAGATATCCACAGGTGTGGTAGAAGTTCGGTAATTGACTGAAAAAAATGACCTTCAATTCACAAAAACCTTTTCCGTGAGGAACTGTCTCTGTTTTGTTACATGCTGTTCTCGGAGCACTGATGGTACTACAATAGTGAAAGGCATCCCCGAATCTTTAGATGCACATGTTTGTAATATTCCCTCTGAATCTGTCTATTAGTCTTTCTTAACATTTCATTTTATTACGACAGTTTAAACGAACTTTCCAAGAAACATTGAACAGGCTATGCTTAGGTGATTTCCTCACTTGCTCCTCCACATCTTCAAACAGGAATCTTAAGGGTTAAATGTCTAAAGGGCTGTAGGGGAAATCTCTTATGCGACAGCTCTCTCCTCCACTGCCAGGGGTGGTAGAAAACCTTGACCCTCTCGAGAACATGTTGCAGCGTATCGGAAGGACTTGCATGAGAGAAAGACTCTTCCTATTTGCTCTCTGCCTCTTTTAGTCTTGTCTTATCACATGCTTTAGGTCTAAGTTCATGAGAGATCTTGTGTGCAAGGCTGTGAGGATTTGACCAGATTGCCAGGTTTGAGAACATGAAAGCCTCCAGTGTATCGTGAATATTGCTCGTAAGTCTACATCTAGAATGTGTGTGTTTGGGGGGGACGCATGCAGGGTAGGAGGGTACATTTACGGAGTGCTTTCGAAGCTCACAGTTTAATATGGATTATTTTAGTTATAGTAAGCTAGTGCAGCGATGGCAGAGAGAAAGAACATCAAAGGAAAATGAAAGGTGGGACTGAGGTGACAGGAGGTAACCTGTCAATATGAGGATTAAATTAGAGTTCAAAGTTTAACATTACCCCATGTAGTGGGCTTGGTTGGAAGAGGTTATGGGGTGTTTTCCTCATTCATATGACATGGTATGAAAGAGAGGATGTTAAAAACAAGATGGTGGAAATTCAACAAGTTTTGTCTTACTCGTGTTAAGTTTGAGAAAATCCTGCAGAGTAGCTCAGTGGAGCAGTTTAATATTTACCTACTCCAGTGCTGCTTCGGCAGAAAAGGATCAAGATGAAATGCGTACAATGGCAAGATCCTAGCCTTCAACTCTCCACAGTATGTTTGGCAATCTTAGGTGTCGGGAAGGGGGGTGTTTTACCAGCCACATTAACCTTCTTGGCGGTATGGACATGCTCAGCTCATCGATTGCCGCCGAGGCTGATATCTCTGGCCCTGCTGGTCCAATTGACACCAAATAAACTGCGCCACACGCAGCTAGCACTTTGCTAGCTGCGTGTGGTCTTCGATTGCCGCCGCTTAGCGGCGATCCGCTGCATGCAGTCAGGGCCGCCATCAGAAATTTTGGGGCCCCTCACACATTAGGCCTGGGCCCCCCTCCCTGGGCCCACCCACTAGCCACCACCGTGTCCGTGCGCAAAGTGCGCTGCATCAAAAAATGTGCATGGCTCCGACACTGAAGAAAGTGGCATGCACAACATGATGCAGCAAAAAAGTGGGTGTGACCATGTCATGTTGTGGGTGGAGCCAAATACTAGCAAAATACAGGTAGTCCCCGGTTAACAAATGAGATAGGGACTTGTTGTTTCATTCTTATGCTTTATCCGTTCTCTTTTCTCCGCCTCTTTTCTTCTTGTGCTTCTTTTGTCCCCCTCTGTCTCACCTCAGTTTGTGCCTCTTTTGTGCCCCTCTGTGTGACCTCATGTTCCCGTCTCATCTCTTTTCTCCCTGTGCCTCTTTTGTCTGCTTCTGTTCCCCCTGTGCCTCTTTTATCTCCCTGTGTTACCTCTTATCCCCCTCTGTCTCAGCTCGTCCCCCTGCCCCTTGACAGGTATAGGTGCCCCCAGTATAGGTATCCAGGCATAGGTGCCCCCAGTATAGGTAGCCAGTATAAGTATTATCAATGTGCAATTACAGCCTAAATGCTGTTCGTAGCCTTGCGCTCAAATATCCACGGATCACCTGGATCCAAATCCTATGGAATGTCAGTAAATTATCATACATAAACCACAATAACTTTAAAATATTCTGGCAGTTACTTGGATCTGCCTCATATTACTAAAAAATTACCAGTCCAGTTAAATATCATGCAAACACTCTCCTGGTATTAAACAATAGGTTAAAAAAGTCCAAGTGCTCTTTGACTTTTTGAGGCTTCGCTGAAATCAATTTAGGCGAGTATGTCCTTTCAATCATGTATTTCAAAGAGATTTGACCAGCGCTGCACAATATTCTTTATGTCACTCCCACCACCAACACCACGTGGAGAGCGACTCACCGATTTTGTTGGACCACAGATTATAATGGTCTAATGCGCATGCGGGGCATTCAGGCTCCCCTCGCCTACACTGTACTCCGCCCTTGCTGCAGCCACCATCAATCGTTACGTTTTCCAAGCCAACGTCTCCAACATATACAAATTTTCCTCAAGATAAAAGCATTGAACACTCTCATAGCGCAACACTGTATAAAATTGTTTTTCACACTGTGGGTCCCAAATTAGCAAATAAGGTGCTTCCTTTAGAGTCTGAGACTCATAAACCATAAACTATTCACTTGAAAAAAAGGAAGAAAAATATACTATAAAATCAATAACATTTATTTAATCACCAATTATAAAACATTATTTAGCAACTTGATTCTATAAAAAACCAGAGTATTAACTCCAATGACCTGGGGGAACTCAATCACCGGCCTGAAAAACCAACATTAGTTGTTAACATGATAAATAGGTCAAACAATTATAAGCTGGAGCTCACAGCAAAAAATGTATAGGCCTAAAAATTGTGGACCACACAAAGTGCAGTTCCAATTTGAACAAAAAAAGGGCGTATTCAAATGCATAGAGATGTAAGATCCATAGCAATCCAAGGTGGTATCATAAGATCAAAGCAGAGTTCAAAACAAGGTTCAAACCGAGTTTCTTCCTAGTATGGTGACATACATGTATCCCAATGGTCATTCCTCATCACTGGAGTGACAATGTTCCTTGGTTATTCAGTATACTCAATACAACCATCAGCTCAAATACACCTTCTTAGTTCCTCGATTAAATCGCAAGAGCAAGGTTCATAAGGACATCAAAACGTCATAGCATCCATCAAACATATCGTTTACGTGACAAATAGTCTCAAGATCAGCTGTAGTATGGAATGTAGTAGGAGATCACTGTATTGTTAGTCAGCAATTAGTGAGTAAACAGTGTTGAGATCCACCAGTGATCATTCCCTTGTACAGTTCTCCATTCTCCTCATGGATCAGTGATAATATGGGATATGATGTCGGAGATCACTGTATTGCTTATCAACAAACAGATCTATAAACAGTGTAAAGTCCGCCAGGGATTAGTCCCTTATGCAGCTCTCCAATCCCATTATGGTCACGTGATGGAAGATATAATGTAGTTGTAGTATTTTCATAAAATAGTGTATGAGGCAATGTCCATCCATATGCATGTCAGCGTATTGTAAAACAAGGATTGCAAAGAATACTCATCCACTCTAGGTTGGTCGGTGTTGGTAATCCCCCAGGTGGAGCGTTGCTACTGGTAGGCAATGAGCCCTGGTTTGCCGACCGGTTTCCCTGGCAAAGTCGCCAGCATCATCAGGGCAGGCTCATTAGGTCATCCCATCCGTGCAGACCTGGCCTAATAATGGCGCCCGGCGGCCCCAGGACGCCCGGCCGTACGTGGGCCCGCCCCACGTCAGCGCGTCACACTGCTGCGCGCGCAGACCGGGGGGATACCACATCAGGCGCGCATCCATCCCACACCAGCGCGTCACAAACCTGCGCACGCAGATAAAGGCATAGAGCGCGCACCGGCCGATTGGAGCAGCGCATCAACCCAACCAACCAAGAGTGCCATCTTGTGGCCAGATTGAAATTAGTCACAAATGGGCTGCGCACCACCCAATGGCCAAAAGGAGGCCGCATTTAAGCAGTGCAGAGCCCAATGGATGAGCACATATTGGGGAAGGGGGAAAGCACCGCCCTGGGCAAACCGCCCACAATGGCGCCCCGGGGCCGCCCTGGCTCCACACCACCATTTCAGATCAATGTCTATATTAAACCCCTTAGGGGTCAAGGTTTCAAGTTCATATATCCACTGTGTTTCCTTTTGGGATAGCAACCGGATAAAGTTGCCTCCCCTCCAGTGTTTGTTAACCTTTTCCAGTGCACAAAAGGACAAGTGGGCTGGATTAAACCCCTAAGGGGTTTAATATAGACATTGATCTGAAATGTTTTATTGAACAGGGATAGAAAAGGGAAAAAAACTCGCTGCAGCAGCTGCGCGGAAAATACATGGGAGGAAGCCCACCCTGATAAAAACTGAGATACCATACTTAACACATAGTAACAACATTATAACTATGATAAGGAATGAGTACAGGATTAATAAATAAAGAGTGAAATCCCCATACTCTGATATAATCTACCTGACATGTAGTAAATTTTTTCATCCACTTGAGGGCAGTATATACCCAGAAGTCGCATAAGATTGAAAGGTTGTCTAAAGCTAATGAATTTTTCCACATGTGCTTCTAACAGGATTACCTCGGTGATTTTTTGATATGTAACCTATTAGTTTTAATAAAACATATGTTTTAATGTAATATGATAATTGGGTTGTAAACATGGGCTCTCACCCACGGAGTTTCACGGGGTGACTGACTTGTAAATTAAAAACCTGGAAGGTGCCCACTATCAGTATTATTCTTTTACTTGTAGAGGACAATTATCCTCTTTTTAACATAAGTTTGAAATATCATGCAGAAGTTTAAACTCCAGACGTGGTTTCAGCACTATTTAACACGTAACCACGCTGGAGAGCAAATTTTTAATAAAGTTTTGTTGAGGGGAGGTGACAGAGTCACTCCCAACCAATGGGCTATCAGAATGGAGGCTTTTAGAGCTACACACGCCGTAGCAGGTCCGAGCCCCTGATGAGTCACGTGCTGTGACGAAATCGATCGGGCGGACCTGCAGACGGCGTCTTCCGCACTTCCAGATAGACGGTGGGAGGCCAGAGCTGACCCATACGAATTGGATTGAGGATTCCATTCAGCCATACCGGGAGGCTGAGCGGGGGAGAGCCCGTGGGAAAAACTCAATGTGCCAAACCTACTGCGAATCTGTAAGTGCATAGAAAGGAATAAATACATGCAATTTTATACAGTGTTGCGCTATGAGAGTGTTCAATGCTTTTATCTTGAGGAAAATTTGTATATGTTGGAGACGTTGGCTTGGAAAACGTAACGATTGATGGTGGCTGCAGCAAGGGCGGAGTACAGTGTAGGCGAGGGGAGCCTGAATGCCCCGCATGCGCATTAGACCATTATAATCTGTGGTCCAACAAAATCGGTGAGTCGCTCTCCACGTGGTGTTGGTGGTGGGAGTGACATAAAGAATATTGTGCAGCGCTGGTCAAATCTCTTTGAAAGCCAGTATAAGTAGCCAGCTATAGGTGGTGCCCCAGTATAGGAAGCCTGGTGTAGATGCCCCCAGTATAAGTAGCCTGGTATAGCTGGTACCCCAGTATAAACCAGTAAGATACAGGTGCTTCCAGTATAAGTATTCAACTATAGGTGGTGCCCCAGTATAGGTAGCCTGGTATATTTGCCCCCAGTATAGGTAGCCTGGTATGGGTGGTGCACCAGTATAGGTTAGCCAGGTACAGGTGCTGTAACGCTGGGGGGGGTCATACTTTCTGACCAGCCAGCACAAGGAGGCTGAGAGCTGAATTATGGAAGAGGCCACACAGGCTGCCCAGAGCAACTGCAGCTCTGGGCTTCTGATAAGACGCAATGGCAGCGCAGTGCGATGTTGCGCTGCTCTTGTGATAGCAAACATTCAGACAGATACAAGACAGACTGGAGTGAGGTAGCCAATAGCAACCACAGCAATGGCTACCAGCAAGGACAGGACTAGGAGGATGGAGGCTGACAGAATGAATGCTTTCTAAACTAATCACTGCCACAGTGACAGCAAGCATTTACACAGACAAGAGTGAGGTAGCCAATAGCAACCACAGCAATGGCTACCTCGCAAGGACAGGACAGAATAGTCAGAAAATAGCAGAATCAAAGGCAGGCAAATGTAATACATAGACAAATATACAATAGATATGATTTCCTAGCGTATTACAATTTACAGCTATCAATGAAACTACAAACGACTGACTAACATATGTATATGTCGGCAATGAACAGATATATAACATAAGCAAGGAAAACTGGCTAGGAACTGGAGCAATACCGCGAACAGGGCTAGGCAATACAAATCTCTACAATAGAAGAAGTACATATATATGTCCCCGTGGGAAATATATAACATAGCTCCACAGGATAACTGAACTAAGACAAGGAATATATTTCACAATATCAAGGGACCCAGTAACAGCCTAGACAGAGCTGAAACTATGACGGGCGGAGCACGCTTGCAGGAAGCAAACTTTTATACTGAGGTCATCCAATGAGAGCAGAGATGCAAATATCCACACAGCTGAATGGTAATCATTCAATCCTGTGCTGGCCTGAACACCATTTGCTAGCTGAAAGACCATCATAACAAATGCATGCAGTACTATGCAAGAACATGCATGCAGGAAATCCAGGGCTATCTGGCTGAAGCTCAGCTGCACCAAACCATTAGTGGAATAATGAAAGTATTCTGAACTGTCCAGAACTGCAGAGCAATTGCAAATGATAAAGTGACTCACTGCGATTGCACAACCTAATGCAGACTGACAAACCAGAACTGTCCATTTGCGGCTCCACCTGCAATGGACAGAACACGTCACAGGAGAAATCCTAACAGGTGCCCCCAGTATAGGTGGGAAGCTATACTGGGGGCAAGTATAGGTGGTGCCCCAGTATAGGTAGCCAGCTATAGGTGGTGCCCCAGTATAGGTAGCTAGGTATAGGTGGTACCAGCCCCAGTGTAGGTGGTGTCCCAGTATAGGTAGCATGTAGCCAGATATAGGTGGTGCCCCAGTATAGAACGTCCGCTATAGTGGGCTCACTCATCTGCTCCCCACGTTCAAGCGCTGATGTCACTCTTCTGTGCTGGAACGTGGTGTGCTGGATAGTGAGCCACAGGCCTGCAGCCAGCACATGCGGCCCTTCCAGCTCTTGGGGGGGCCCAGGGCCCCCAGAAGCTCTGGGCCCCTCACTGCAGTGTCAGTTGCCCCCCCCCCTGATGGCTGCCCTGCGTGCAGTGGCGGAAGAGGCCCTCCCCCCACCCGAACCCTGCGCTGCCTGGACCAAACACTTTTGGGCAGCGCAAAGGGCTGGATCGAAGGTGTCTGACGTCAGGCATGGCGACGGCATGGCGACGGGGTAAGCCTAACAAGAAATCCCGCTCTCCGCGGGATTTCTTGTTACTTGTGATCGCCGAAAGTGATCAGAAGGGCGCACCGTGTGCGCCCTCTAGTGGGCTTTTATGCTGCCAACTTTCAGTTGGCAGCATACAAAAAAAAAATGACGTAAAAAAAACCCTGTCGCCGCCACCCTGGCAATTGAAATAGAACGCCAGGGTGGTTAAGGGGTTTGGATCCCAAGATGGGGCCCCATCGTAATTTTGTTGTATCAGTCCCCTTGGATTGTTGCTCCACCTAATTCTGACAATATTTCAACCAGTAACACTATCACCATTGTGCTCCTCTGGATGGGACGGCAGTGTACTGTGGTTCTTTAACTGCTTACACTGATGCACATTTGAATCTGTGGAGAGCCACATAAAATGTCAAGTAGGGCCACATTTGGTCCACGGGCCTTGTGTTTGAAACCTTTGGTGTAGACAGAGAAGAGAAGGGGTCCAAGAACCAGCCCTTGTGCTTGTTGTCCAGAGTTGAGAGAGTTTGTTGCACAAGAATTTAGGGAAGGTATGCAAGGAAGAGGGACCTTTTAATTCATGGACCTGTGAAATTGTAGCCATCTATTGACTCTTTGTTTGTAATTGATTTTTTTATTATTATTAAATGTCGAACTAAGTACAAGTAAAGAAAAGTTTGGAAAAGGTTACCTTTTATGTCTTGGTATACAATATTATTATCAGTGATGCTCATCCGGGTTCCGGGTACCCAAACTACCCAGATTATCCAAACTTTTCAGCTATGCGACCTTGGATTCAGATTCCGGATAGCGGGCCAAATCCGGAATGTGGTATCCGGATTCGCAACGGTATCCGAATAGGAATTAGCATTACCCAGATGACGTCACTGAGCCAATCAGTGGGCTCCATGACCTCATTCAGTCAATCAGAGGGCTACCAGCCCAGGCCGTAGCAACCAATCACAGAGGGGAACCCTGGCCAGCCCCTCCTGTATATAAGGCAGGAGGCATGATGAGAAAATTGTGCTTGCTGTGACTGCTCACTGAGAGACATCTCCAGTGCTGTTGGCTAAGCAAGTGCTGTATACTGTAGCGTTTTTGCACATAAACACCTGTACTATACCACTCTTTTATTGTTTTTTCCTTAGCTAGCTTGTGTAATTTTGTGATTTTAGTCAGTGACAGTCAGACTCTGTGCTGCAGCAGCTGCTAGTTAGGTCCTGTGTGAGTGCAGGCAAAGTCTGCTGCTGCTGGCCTGCTATTAGCCTTAGCTACAGTATAGGTTAGGGAATAGGAATACTGCTGTGTTATTGTGTAGTTAGTACTGCAGTGCTAGTAGTTGTTTGTTAGAGTAGTACTGTGTTAGCTTACTACAGATTACTGCAGTGTTGCTGTGCTGAGTGTCAGTTGACAGATAGACCAGTTAGTGTGCACTGTCTTCTACTCTGCTGTCTGTCACTCTGTGCTGATTATCGTTAAAATCCAACCCCAATTTTAATAAAGTACAAGTACCCCACATCATCTGTTGACATCATCATCACATTTAATTTGTACTATGTCTGCTAGCACTGACAGCCGGGGGAGGGCAGCAAGGCCAAGAGGAGAGGAAGCAACATTGCAGCCACATTCAGCAGTTCTGCCGGGTCAGTGTCCATTCTGCCGCTAGCCACTGGCTGTACAGCTGTTAATAGGGGTAGTCACTCTGCAGAGGTTCAGTAGCTTGTAGCGGCCATTTTTCAGTTAATGGTGGATGAGCAGGCCACCACTAGCTCTACAACAGAGACCTCCACCCCCACCAGCACTCCTGTTCGCAGGAGCAGCAGCAGCCGCCCACCAGTTTCTGGGGACTCAGTCATCACGTCGACCCCAGTGGGCAGCCTAATCTCAGTGAGCGAGCTTTTCACTCCAGGCACCACGATCACAATCAGCCAGGCTGTTACCAGCAGAGAGTTTGACGAGGATATTCTGGGCACATTGGGCTATGTGGAGGAGTCACAAATGCAGACAGTGGTTGTGGGGGGGGGGGATCCTTGCATGTGGCAGCAGAAGAGGAGTTTGGGGGGTCATCATCCCAGCAGCAGTTGTTTGAGGAGGGGGAGTATGATGTTGATGATGAGATGAAGGACTGTGACTACCATCCACAGGAGGGGGATGTCAGCTCTGAGGAGTAGGATGCGTCGGTGGGTTTGGCATGGAGGATCAGCATTGCAGACAGTGGCAGGAGCAACAGTGGGCATGGAATGCGGGACCCACAGCCTGCTGCTTCATCTTCTGCCACTACCACCAGCCGTACCACTCAACCCCCAACCACCACAGGGAGAAAAGCAGCAGCATCTCATTCAGGCCGCAGGGGAATCTTCACGTCCCCAATCTGGCAGTTCTTCACTCTGCCCTCATTGGACAGCAAGTTTGCCATATGCAATGTGTGCAAACTAAAGCTGAGCAGAGGATGTGACCCCTCCAAGTATGGCACCTCCAGCTTCATCACCCATCTGTCCAAAAAACATTTTGTTGAGCATGAGGAGTTCGACAGGCTGAAGCAAGCTGGCACTGGCAGTGGTCAGACTCAGAGCACCAGAAGCCCCTCTGCCACTCCTGCCGACACTGCGGCCTGTTCAGACAGCCAGTCCTCAGTGGCCTCCTCTGCTCCATCCTTTGCTTCCCGTGTAAGCAAGAAATCCTGCCAGACCCTGTTGGGCGAGTCTTTCCCTGTTGTTGGCAAGAGGGGACATGAAGTGGCTGGGAATCATAATGCTGGCCTTACCACCCTTTACCACCACAACCTCCGTCCTGGCTCCTCCTGATTGTTAACTATTACTAACTAAGCCTGGTTCACAATTTTTTTTACAACCGTGGTACCAATGCTATGTGCCATGGTACAATCTCCGGCATGCTCCTGGCACACGTTACACCTGCTGCTGCTGCATTGCCCTGCTCCTGCTGCCTGTGCTGCTCACACAGCCAGGGTGCCACAAGCCACTGCTGCTGCTACCACCTATATTTAACCCAAAACACAATTGCTTTGTAATTATTTTGAGCTGTCTGGGCTGAAAACTGTGAAGTCCCAGTTGTGCGTTGGACTTTGAACACAAGGGGCTTGATTCACAAAGCGGTGCTAACCCACTAAGCACGTCTAAAGTCTTTAGACGCGCTAACCAGGGTGTTAAGTAGGTTAGCACCGGATTTCTCAATCAGATCGCGCGCTAACTTTGCGCGCGCAAAGTTTTACGCGTGCAAAGTTTTACGCGCGCTAAGTCCCATAGGCTTTAATGGGCACTTCGCGCGGAGCGCCCTGCGCTCTGTGCAGTACGCACGTAAAGTTTTACGCGCATAAAGTTTTGCGCACGTAAAGTTTTATGCGCGAAAAGCTTGTTTAGACGTGCTAAGGGGGCTTTCACAGGCGTGCTAACAGTTAGCACCGCTTTGTGAATCAAGCCCAATGTGGGCTGTACGACCGCTGTCTGGAACCTAGTCCTGAATGTTAATTTACAGCCAATTTTGTTGTTGTTGTTGTTGTTTTTTTTGTATTATACCTCCCCACATAAACAATTACTGTTTTTCTTAAAAAAAACATGATGCCTCATGCATCATTTACTATAAAAGATGTTTTGGAAGCAATTTAAAGGCCACTTCCAGTTTTCAGGTTTTCAATTTGGATACCCGAATTAACCCGGATAATGGGTTCGGATATCCAATCCTATCCGGATTTCTAGCTATCCGGATCTGAATCAATTCGGATTTTAAAAAGGGGTATCCGAGCATCCCTGATTATTATTATTATTATAGGTATATCGTAACCTGGAAGTAACATCGGGTCAATGTCTGGTGTTGCTCCAGATAACGTTTTCTTTTTCTAATTATGCTGTATTCTATTATTCTCTGACTGATTTCCAGATATTGGTCAGAAAGCTGTTTTGAAACAGAGATGGAAGAATATTTAAAGTTTTGGTGTCTCATTTTATTTAATTAAAATGTACTAGGTATGAATTAGAGATTGTATTTGTAATTCAGTGCCCAGTTCATTGAAAGGGCACAGTATTCACATTTCAAAGTTGACATTAGTACATTTTAGGATGGATTGTGTTGGGCAAAGAAGCCATTTTTCAGTACAGGTGATTTCTTCATTCTTAGCTTAGAAGTAAAAAATAGACATGACAATAAACGAGAGTCTCAGTAGTTCTCAGAGATTGCAATAGATCATTAGACGGAGGTCTCACTAGAGCACAAAGAGCACAAAAGAAACCATTGATTACCCATCTGTACACCAATTTGAATTTCATGAATTAAAACAAAATATCTCTAATTAGATACAAGTGCAGGAGCTGTAATGTTAACCAGCCCCCAAGGAACCTGAAGACCTGAAATGTCTTCAATTAATTATATTAAGCTAAGAATGAGTTTATTCAAGGTCAGCTTGTCACATAACATCAAATAACATGGCGTACTTTCTTAACAATGTAAATGTTGATAAACCCCATTTTATATTTTATGAGTATAATAAAGAATCTGTATCTTCACAAACAAGCATGGTGCCATTGTGACTTATTTTTCTTTAGGCCTGGTTCACATTAGCGTTCGCTGTCCAGATTTGGCTGATCGGATCCGGACCGTATACTGTACAAACGGAACGTACGTTCCGCATAGCAATGCAAAGTCTATGCGACCGTACACATGCGTCCGTTCCGTACGGACCGGAGCCGGACTCCGGACACTTTTCCAACACACGCTATTTTTAAGGTCCGGATCATCCGGCCCACGCACCCGGACCGGAGCCTGACTGCACCATCCGGCAATAGAAACCAATGGGAAACGGAAAGCACAGAACACACTGGCTATAAAAAAACGGACGTTCTACCCCACTTCCTATGCGTTTTCTAGCGGCCATTTTGGATGGGGACACATGGGCACAGCATTTCTGGAGTGGAGCAGCAGTGACTTTGTGCTGGAGCTGTTTGGCAGTATGTCGGAGGTGGAGGTGAGGCCCTACACAGTGGAGAACCTGATTCTACAGGTGCAGCTTCTGATGACCTCCCAGACCCCAGGAATTTTTATAGTGTGTTATCTCTTTAAAAAAACGGATCCTGATCGCAGCCGTATTCATACCTGATTGAAAACGTATGCAAACGGACCGGATCCAGATAGGAACCGTACGGGTCCGGGCCGGTACGGTCCGGATCCGGTCCGGACATCCGGTCCGTTTTTCCCAAAAACGCAAGTGTGAACAGGGCCTAAGATAATTAACATTCTCTTTTTTTCAGTTATGTTCATACATTTATTTAGTACAAAATTTTCCTTCACAAAATATCTGGTAAGTGGCTGGATAGTGTAATGGTTAAGGGCTCTGCCTCTGACACAGGAGACCTGGGTTCAAATCTCGGCTCTGCCTGTTCAGTGAGCCAGCACCTATTCAGTAAGGAGTTTCTTGGGCAAGTCTCCTTAACACTGCTACTGGCTGCTGAGTGTGTTCTAGTGGCTGCCTCGCAAGCGCTTTGAGTCAGACAGGAGAAAGGCGCTATACAAATACTGCCATTATTAAAAACACACTTGGGTTTATAGAAACTGCCAATTTGTGAGACACAAGCCCATACGCCATTCACTTTTTCTCCTGAGTTTTCTCCCAGGATATCATTTTTCAACTTCTTTTTAAAATAACCTTTCAGCACTTTTCATTTGAAAAAGGACTAAACAGTAGATGAAAAGGTTGTATCAAAAAGTGTTTTCTTGCTTGCTGGTGGTTTAAAAGGCATTTTATTGACAATTGTAAAAAAAAATATCACCTGGGAGAAAACTCAGGAGAAAAACAATGAATTGCATATGGCCCACAGACAGACGTACAATCCCAGGGAGGAGTATATATGCAAACACTGTGAGCAGGAGACCCTTAACCACTTAAGGACCACAGGCTTTACTCCCCCTAGTGACCAGGTTATTTTTTACAAATAAGTTCTCTTCAGCTTTAATGGCTTGCTGCAGAGCCATATAGCTTAGCACGCAAGTGAATCCACCCCCTCCCCTTTTCTGCCCACCAACAGAGCTTTCTGTTGGTGGGCTCTGATTGCCGCTGAGTTGTTTATTTATTTTATTTATTTATTTGTTTATTTTTTTAATCAAATATCCTTCTTTTTTTTTCCCTAGCCCTCCCTCCCCCCGCCAGCCAATCACAGCAATTAGCTCTCATAGACATCAGCCTATCAGAGCCGATCGCTCCTGACCCTCTCCAGGGGATAGCCGAGTGACAAGGCTGTACCCAGTACAGCGCTGCTGTAGATTGCAGCACTGTACAATGTAAATAGACAGCGGTTTTGCTGTCTAACAATCTCCTAGTGGTGATCGCTGCTGGGAGACTGATGACGGAGTGGAGCTGCATTATTCAAGTGGAGATGCGCATACATCGGCACACAATATATCCTGCAAAACCCCACTCCAGGACTTGACACCTTTCAGCGTTAGGCAGTCCTGGGGCTGCCACCCTCCCAACGCCGATTAGTGTTAGGCGGTCGGGAGATGGTTAAGAATGAAAAACACTTCCTGCTGCACTGCCCCAAATACACAGGAACACTTACTTTAAGAAATTGATGGAACTATTTCCAGACTTTCACACATTAGCTGATGAGAGAAAAATATACATTTTTCTGGGAAAAGAGGAATCCACAGTGACAATCGCTGCACACTATATCACAGCATGCCACAGACTGAGAGGAGGAATCTACAGTAACAATCGCTGCACACTATGTCACAGCATGCCACAGACTGAGAGGAGGAATCCACAGTGACAATCGCTGCACACTATGTCACAGCATGCCACAGACTAAGAGGAGCATAAAGGAACTGTAAACCTAAAAATATCCACAAACTGCTAACCCACTGCACCCCGTCCTTCATTACCCCCTGCTTTGGCAATGCTTGTATACATTTTTGTCATGCCAACAAAGCTACCATTGATTTGATTTGTATCCCACTTGTTTTGTGGCAGCGACTGTTGTTCCTCCATACACATCACTCTGCGTGTGGCTGACTACAACCGTCTCATTTGTTAGTTTATTAAAAAAAAACCACTCACAATTTAAATTGTGAAATATTCGGTTCACAAATGTTTGTCCATCACTACTAATTGTAAAAGACCTGAACCAACCCTTTGTTGAATAGTATATTTTAAGCTAGCCACTAACGGTTCAATTTCTAGCGAAAAATCGTTCGAGCGATCAGAAATTCTGATCGGACGAAAAATCGTTCACTACACCATCAACTAACCAATCATTGCTTCCTATCTATCACGACCAACAAGAAAATCCAAATTTTCGTTCGACGAAAATTCATTCGGGCGACATTTTTTTCACTCGTTCATAATTGATTGTGTCCACCAATGGAGATTATTTACAACCAATCCAATCAGAATTTCTGATCGCTCGAACGATTTTTCACTAGAAATTGGACCGTTAGTGGCCAGCTTTACATTCAATGAAAAAAGTCAAAAAATGTCATGTTTGTTTAAAGCTGTCTACAGTACTGTATCAGTTTAATGCTATTCAGTGTTTTTGAGATAGGTTAATATAAAATTGCGTGAATAAATAAATACATTTTAAAAAATGTAAAACGACCTACCAACCCACATTTGTAAAAGTAGCATGAAATTGGAGAGGCAATACAACATGTTTGGGGCGTAGCCCTTCCTGACCTGAGGAAGGGCTATGCCCGAAACATGTTGTGTCCTTGTGTGCTCTGTAACTGTATGGTTTGAATACAGATTACTCGAAGAAGCAACCTGTGTGCTGTCCCCTTTTTTCGTCTAGTACAAAGTGTGTGCAGGAGTGGTGTACCTGCGGGAGAGTGGCACCTGCTTCCAGGCCTGGAGAAGGATAGGCCTGTTAAAGCGTGTGGAAAGTGTGTTCCATATCTTGTACCTATACCCGGGTACCACCTATAGTGAATACCTATTCTGGGGACAACTGTGTCTTGCTCGCCTATACTGGGGCACCAGCTATACCAGGCTACCTATACTGGGGGCATCTACACCAGGCTACCTATACTGGGGCATCACCTATAGCTGGATACTTATACTGGGGGAACCTATACCTGGCTACCTATACTGGGGGCCCCTATGCCTGGATACCTATACTGGGGGCACCTATACCTGGCTAGGGCAGGAAAACGAGCTGAGACAGAATGGGACAAGATATAACAAATGGGGATAAGGCACAGGGGGAACAGAGGTGGAAAAAAGATGCACAGGGAGAAAAGAGTTAAGACGGGAACATGAGGTCACACAGAGGGACACAAAAGAGGCACAAACTGAGGTGAGACAGAGGGACACAAAAGAGGCACAGGAAGAAAAGAGGGGGAAAAAAGAGAATGGATAAAGGATAAGATTGGACCTACAAGTCCCTATCTCATTTGTTAACCGGGGACTACCTAAATTTTGCTAGTATTTGGCTCCACCCACAACATGCCATGGTCATGCCCACTTTTTGCAGCATCACGTTGTGCATGCTGCTTTCTTCAGTGTCGGAGCCATGCACATTTTTTGCCGCAGCGCACTTCGTGCACGAACCCTGGGGTGGGGTGGCTAGTGGGCAGGCCAAGCAATCAATGTGCACCCACTGCTGGACCCAGGGCCGGGGGGCCGGGCCTGATGATGTGTGAGGAGCCCCAACATTTCTGATGGCGGCCCTGACCACAGGTATGGGTTCACACTAAATTTGCATAGTTCCCAAATGAAAGCAGTCTGTTAATAAGCTGTAATATTAATTCTGCAGCAGCAATAGCGGCTAAAGCAGTGTTAGGCAAACAGCTATGTAGGCAAAGTCATTTGGACTGTATGGTAATGTATGTGTTGTATCTCACCACTCTGTGGTATCTCCACACAGTTCAGAGCCTTGAGCAGGTGCAACCGATCACTGTAATGCAAGTGGCCTGTAATCCAAGGGACAAACACATCTCTGGGTTCAACAGCCAAGGGGAACCATCTTATGAAATCCGTGCATATGTGGTCTGCACCGATACGGTCAGGGCCGCCTTCAGAAATTTCTGGGCCCCATACTGGGAAAACCTACTGGGATCCCCACATGCCAGATCACGATCTGCAGAAAACCACTCTTTAAATGAACAAATGGGCGCTCGTGAGCCCGCTTTTCATCTTTCATCTGTAAGGTCTGGGGCACACTAGAGCGCTTTTTGGAAAGGTTTTTGAGTTTTGAGAATCACCAGCGCTTGTAAAAAAGCTTTACTAATGCCAAGCTGTGGTGTTGAGCCCACAAGAGTGATTGTGATTTTGGAAATTGTAATCACAGGACATGCAGCATTTTGTGAGCTTTGTACTCATACACATAGTATATGAGTTAGCATAATCACTGGAAAAGGCAGCTGCAATCATCTACAAAGTGTTTACACCAGGAGCGGCTCCAGGATTTTTTTGAGGGTGCTATGCAGGGGCCAGACCAAATTCTGTTGTAGCTGATGACCTGTGGCATGCGAACTGCGCCATGGTGAAAAATGGGCGTGTCCATGCACTATAGCGCGCTTGTGTGTGTATATATATTACAATCAAGATCAGTGTAAAGCAAGCACCCAAGGAGGGGATTAATCGATGTGCTCAGGCTTGCAACGTCTCTGCACCTCAGACGTCCCGACAACTTCTCCACAATCAAGCCAGCACCATCTGTATATAATAGCTCTTTTATTGTAGCATGACAGACGTATTCACGTATTCACAGCGACAGCAGCGCTGTTTCGATCCACTGATCTTTTTCAAGCTGTACAAAGTAATGTCACACCCAAATGGCAAGAGGTGTGACATTACTTTGTACAGCTTGAAAAAGATCAGTGGATCGAAACAGCGCTACTGTCGCTGTGAATACGTCTGTCATGCTACAATAAAAGAGCTATTATATACAGATGGTGCTGGCTTGATTGTATATATATTACACACACACACACCAGCTAACTTTTATGTACTTCACATGCTCTGTGATGTGCATGGACATATGAAGCTTTCATATAAACCACATGACAGGATGCATTTTTACAGATGACATGCTAATCTCTCGTGTTTCTGGGCTGAAGACCTGGGACAGTGACAAAACACCTGAGGATCAATGCATTCACATGTGCATTATAAGTGTGCATGAGATCTCAGATCCAAAACCAACACAGCCATCTGTACATACTGTCTAGACTAGAGCACACTAAATACAAAGACACATACTACATGCATACTTCACACACAGGCAGTATTCCTCACAGTCTCCCTGTCCTGGTGAATTCCTTGTAGCATAACTCTAGTTGTCAGCTTGGTTCACAGCTGTAAACAGTCAGCAAGGAGATCAGTTATAGCTTTCTCTGCTCTGGATAGCTTGGTCTCCATTCAATTGTCAATATCTACACAATGCTAGAATCACATGTACAAATGTTACAGATTGCTCAGCAAGTTTATGGTGAACCAGAATTCCTAGGAGTGTGTAGGGGGCTGAAAGAGCCAAAAAACCTCCATACTAGGATAAACTTATGAACAAATGTAAACAGGAGTTCCAAGATGATAACTGACTCTTGCAGTCAACACTGTCTCCATGTGGGGAGGGTGGAGACTGAAGTGAATAATAATGAGAAGATGCTTTCACAAGGAGGGTGGTCAAGAGGTCTCTGTGACAAACGAAAAGCTCTTGCTGCTATTGAATGACATGATTATACCAGCAAGCATCCCTTCAGAGCTTGCAGCTCTGGCCAAGTGTCTGATAAGTGCCTTCATGTGCTTCATGGAAGAACCCCCTAGAGGGGCCCTAGAATTCTCTGGGCCCCACCCCAGCCTCCCCTCACTGATGGTCTTGGATACGTTCCGCATCATGTTGAAGCAGCAGTTGCCGCACTGGGAGTGTGAATCAGAATAGCCAAGAGTCCATCTGGTGCAAACATATAAACCGACAGGATGGATGAGCCGCCCATCAGAAAGTACGCCAAGGCATAGAAGCCGAGGCAGCCGTGTGGTGGGATGTAGTGTTGATTGAACACCCAGTTATTTAGGCTCGGGTCGGCTAGGCCGAACATGGTCCAGATGTTTGGGATATTCGACCGAACACCGAGCCTAATTGAAGTCAATGGGGACCCGAGCATGCCTGCTCTGTGGCTGCTGCTGTCAGTGGTGAGGCAGGGGCTCTGTGGCTGCTGCTGGCAGTGGTGAGGCAGGGGCTCTGTGGCTGCTGCTGGCAGTGGTGGTGAGGCTAGGGCACTGTGGCTGGCCTGGCTGGCAGTGCTGGCACCTAACCGCTAGCTCTGTCTCCTACCTACCCCAAGCTAAACCCCAATGCGAATGGCGGAGCCAGCCGCGCGTTCAGGTATTTATATACCCAAACACGTGATCCGCTCGGCCAATCACAGCTATGGTCACAGCCATCTAGGCTGTGTGACCATAGCTGTGGAAAAAGCATTGTCACCGCTTATTGGCTGCTTGTAGTGATGGGCGAACACCTGGATGTTCGGGTTCGGGAAAGTTCGCCGAACATGGCCGAGATGTTCGGCATGTTCGGGCCGAACCCCGAACTTCCCGAACATCCCTATTTTGGGGGCCCTATGGGGTCGCAGGCATAAGGGGGGAGCATGCCCCGATCGCGGGGGGGGTCGGAAATTCCCCCCACCCCCTCCGCTAGCGCTCCCCCCTCTGCCCGCTTCCCCATTCAAAAGTTTCAAGAAGTACCTGTATAGCGGATGGCCTGGCAGTGGGCGGCACTGTGGAGTGAGGAGGAGGAGGAGTCCGGAGAGTGACGAGTTGAGGGAGGCCGGGCAGCGGGCGTGAGGTCAGCGAAAGGGCGGAACTTCCGCCCTTTCTCTGACCTCACGCCCGCTGCCCGGCCTCCCTCAACTCGTCACTCTCCGGACTCCTCCTCCTCCTCACTCCACAGTGCCGCCCACTGCCAGGCCATCCGCTATACAGGTACTTCTTGAAACTTTTGAATGGGGAAGCGGGCAGAGGGGGGAGCGCTAGCGGAGGGGGTGGGGGGAATTTCCGACCCCCCCCGCGATCGGGGCATGCTCCCCCCTTATGCCTGCGACCCCATAGGGGGGCCGTATTGCGGCCTGTTCGGCCCTGTTCGGGGGCATACAGAAGTTCGGGGCGAACCCGAACTTAAAAGGCCGAACACCATGAGGTGTTCGGCCGAACTCGAACATCACCCGAACAGGGTGATGTTCTGCAGAACCCGAACAGTGGCGAACACTGTTCGCCCAACACTAGCTGCTTGCAAAGGCACCAATAAGCAAGGGGAGGAGACCGAACAGCGTGGCACCATGCGGTGCTCGGCTGTGCTTGACTCGAACCCAAACACACCAATGTTCAGGGGATTATTAACAGTGCCGAGCACTGTTCGATCAACACTAGTGGGATGGCGTCTCATAGAAGTGCATGGCCTTTACATGTTTCGCCAAGCGTCTGGCATCCTCAGAAGGCATGTCCTCAGTTGTGCAGTCATGCATACAAATGTTACTGTTGGGCCAATCCTGTGTCGGAGGTGAGAGCGAAAACTGGAAGTGGGGCATGCTGTCCAAGAGACAGGAAGTGTTGAGACCTCCGCTCCCCTCCGCATTACCTCAGCCAGTGTCACTACACCCAACGACCATAATGGCCCCACTCATAGTCACCTGCTAGCAATATAAATAATCCATGCAAACGCAGGAATCAGAGCAACTGTTCGATCCTGCAAAAAAGCTTAAGCAAATAAATACAGGAGATGTAAGAGCTAATTTATAAATAAACCAGTAGGCGACAATACAAAAAGTACAACACTGGTATGTATGTATTAGGAAATATACCAACTGTGTATGCATAAAAAAAACCCCATCATGCTCATGTATATGTAAACAGCAGGAGAGCATCTGCCCCTCCAGTCAAAGGCAAGAGGCATTTAGGTGTATTAAGGAAGGGTAGGAGAAGATGGAACAATACACACATTTGGAAAACAAGTTCATTTTTAAGTTTTTAATTACTTAATCAATTATTTTCATAAAATTTGTTCTTACTTACTTATAACTAACATTTTATGTAGGGGTAAAATGTAGCTGCATAGCACACTTACAATATTGAGGTGACGAGAGGTAATTAGTCATTTTTAAGTATAAGGCAAGAAGTTTTAAATCATGATAATACCATTTATTGGCTAACTAAAAATGAATAAAAATAAGCAAGCTTTCGGCCTTGCAGCCTTCGTCGGGCTTATATCCTGTTAGTTTGCAGGCTGGTGGTACAGACAACTATATACATGTAACATCAAAAGGGAAAACAGATATTTTCTTCAAGCATAAATACATGTCATTAAGATGCCTTAATTCAAACAGAACATCTAAATGGGGTTAGAGGTTGTTAGCTGAGATAAGGATCCTTGTTTACTCCATGCTCACAAACCTGGGATTAGGATTGACCCAGAGGTATCGCAAATTCTTAGTTCACAAGTTCAGCTATAATGGCTGAGAAAGTTCAAATATCATTCATCAGCCTCAAACCAATATAAAAAGTTGTTGTCCTTATTCAAACCCTTCTCCACAGCTTTGAACCCATTTATAAATTTTGTTTCTGTTTAAGTATAAGGCATCTTTGAGGTGAATAGCTGAATAGGGTGCTTTTTGGGCAGTCCAGTGTCCCATCTGCCACCCATACTGTATGTGCCATTTGGGTGTAATTAAAATGCAGCCGAATGGCAGCATTTGTAACATCACCCGTGTCACATTTGTTACATCACATGTGACAGTGCTTGACATGCGGTGGCATTACCTGGCTCCCGAGAACGGCAACATTTCCCATCTGAGGATGGCTGTGGACATGCTGAGAAGGGACTCCATGGGGGCCATCTTTCCAGAGCTGCTATCGAGCACTAGCAAGTGTCCTGTCGATGCGGAAGAGCAGCAGCTGACAGGTGGTTAATTTACCAACTGTCAGCTGCTCTTCTAAAAGAGGCCTAAATCACAGTTCAGAGTTAATTTTACCCTATGTTATTTGTGTGTATTTACCATTATTATTTATAATTTTATTATTATAATTGATTTATGCAACGTGCCAACATATTCCATGGTGCTCTACCAAGTGAGAAACAAACATGGAGTACGTAATAATACAGACAATGGTATATACATCAATATACAAATTACAGAATTGGTACAAAATACAGAATTAGTAATGACACTGACAAAAGTAACACGATGAATAAAATTTGGATGTAGAACAGAGGCGCCAGCAGGATAAAAATACATAAAACCTTTAAAAACTGCTTGGAGGAAGTGGTGGGCTTACCTCCCAAAAGCAAACAAGAAGTACTGTTTGTATAAATTAACACATTTATTTATACGGTACCCCAAAAACAGAAATGCAACACGTTTCGCAGGTCAAGCCCGCTTCATCAGGCAAAAACTTGGGGACCACTGTAAACAGAAATAAAAATCAACAATCAACAATAGCCACTACATCATAAACATAGGATAATGCACAATGGTGGCTGTGTGACAGAGGGCTATACAGTTCAATGCAGACTCATTGTTACTAATCCTAAGGGTACTAATGAGCAATGAGTTTGCATTGAACTGTATAGCCCTCTGTCACACAGCCACCATTGTGCATTATCCTATGTTTATGATGTAGTGGCTATTGTTGATTGTTGATTTTTATTTCTGTTTACAGTGGCCCCAAGTTTTTGCCTGATGAAGCGGGCTTGACCTGCGAAACGCGTTGCATTTCTGTTTTTGGGGTACCGTATAAATAAATGTGTTAATTTATACAAACAGTACTTCTTGTTTGCTTTTGGGAGGTAAGCCCACCACTTCCTCCAAGCAGTTTTTAAAGGTTTTACGTATCTTTATCCTGCTGGCGCCTCTGTTCTACATCCAAATACACTGTGTCCACTCCTGGTGGAAGGGAGTACCACCCTTTTCTTCTTACTACAGAGAGCAACTTCTTAGTCCTGAGTGAGGACAGGCATAATCTCCTCACCTGCCTTTTCAGTGGTTGCCTATGAGGTGACCCATGTTTGTGAGTATATATCTCTCGCATATTAACATTTTATCATATCATCTTAACATACTGCACCATAGTGGGCTCTCGGTTTCTCTCTTTTTTTTACGATGAATAAAATGTACAACACTTTCCAAGACACAAAAGGGTGAGAGAGTCCTGCTTTTGCAAGCTTAAAATCTAAAGAAATAAGGGAAAAGCAGGAGGAGAGGTAGTATACAATATTAATATCTACAGGCAGTATGTTTTTAGGTTATCTAGAAAGGAGTACAACTTGGGCAGCGGTCCAAGAGGGAATGGCCTAAGGTAGAGCATTTGAAAAAGTAGAGTTTTGAGACAGATGTATTATGGAAGGGGATTCCAGAGGAGAGGTGAAGCATGTGCAAAATCTTATATAACCTAGGAAAATACGGAGCTGTCAGCAGAATAAAAAGTCATAAGTAAAACGTTTAAAATGAGGGACAAGGGTAGAGCTACCTCCCCAATAATAGGACACAACTATCATAAAAGGTCAACAAAAAGAGACTTTTATTCTTACTCCAACTGGAGTTATTCTTTCTTTTGGAGTAAGAATAAAAGTCTCTTTTTTTGACCCTATATGATAGTTGTGTCCTATTATTGGGGAGGTAGGTCTACCCTTGTCCCTCATTTTATACATTTTAATTTTGACTTTTTATTCTGCTGGCACCTCTGTGATAGTTATCCACCTGTTGGATGGGTGAGACCAACCTCTTTCTTGTTCTACCGAGAGTGACTTCTTAGCCTGAGTGGGAACGGGTCTAATTTCCCCCCCATGTGCAATTAGTGGTTGCCTGATCTTGGCAACCCATATTAATGAGTATATACTTGCTATAAATCATATCTTCATCAAATTATCAATAATACACGATTGAGGGCTCTCAATTGTCTTTTTTTCTTGTCTTTTTTCTTGTTTTACAAAATCTTGTATAAGTAAATGTGAGGAGTAGTGTTGATCGAAGAGTGCTCGGCACTGTTTGTTATTCCCCGAACATTCGTCTGTTCGCGCTCAGGTCGAGCACAGCCGAGCACTGCATGGTGCTCAGCCGCGCTGTTCGGTCTCCTCCCCTCACTTATTGGTGCCTTTGCAGGCAACCAATAAGCAGCGACTATGCTTTTTCCACAGCTATGGTCACACAGCCTAGCTGGCTGTGACCATAGCTGTCATTGGCCGAGCGGGTCACGTGGTTCGGGTATATAAATACCTGATTGATATTAACACATGCAGTAGTTTAGGCCTGCAATTTAGCATTGAATGTGATTTCTGCCCTTAAAACACTGCTTTGCGTGAAAACTAAATTTTTTTGCAGGACTTTTGACATCTATCCCACTTAACCATGTCTCCCTCCAGGTGTTTGATGCTTTGAAACATCTTTTCCATCACTTTTCTGGTCAGCATCATTTTTTCAAATTTTTCAAGTAGCCTCCCCATTGAAGTCTATGGCGGTTCACGAACGTCCGCAAGTTCGAGAACGTTTGCGGAGGTTCACGAACCGGGTTCAGGCTATCTTTACTCCAGATGGGAATCTGATAAAATCCCTGGATCAACACCACTGGGCATTACCTAGTAATTATAGCCATGGATATTGTAATGATCCGCTCAGCTGTCTGCACAGACAGACAGCTGTTTGACCGTTCCTTAAAGTGAACCTTAAGTGTCCCAAAAAAATTGAGTTTTACTCACCTGGGGCTTACCTCAGCCCCCTGCAGCTGATCGGTGCCCACGACGAGTCGCTCTGATGCACCGGGTCCCGCTGGCGGCCACTTCCGGTTTCGCCGTCAGGACCCGTCAGGCTGGGGAACGCGGCTGATACTACGCGTTCCCAGCCAAAATAGCACCCCTATGCAGCCATATGTCCGCATACGGGTGCCTATGGGTGCTATTTTGGCTGGGAACGCGTAGTATCAGCCGCGTTCCCCAGCCTGACGGGTCCTGACAGCGAAACCGGAAGTGGCCGCCAGCGGGACCCGGTGCATCAGAGCGACTCGTCGTGGGCACCGATCAGCTGCAGGGGGCTGAGGTAAGCCCCAGGTGAGTAAAACTCAATTTTTTTGGGACACTTAAGGTTCACTTTAAGTCTGAGGGCTGCAGGTCTCTGGAAAAGAGACCTGTCTTTGCTTTGCAAGTTTCAGACCTGCTCTGCTGCTGAGGAATTTGCATACATGTTTTTAAGAATCTGGTAATTGGTGATTTGGAGCGAGTGCAGACCTCCCGGATCAAGAATCACGATCGGGCGATCTGTAAGTTGCTCAAAGAAAAAGAGCTAATTATCAGACCTGCGGATAAGGGGGGAGGGGTTGTTATTTTAAATCATGACCAGTATTTTGCAGAATTAGACAAATTAGTGGAAGATGAAACGGCATATAAAAAATTAGGAGGTAACCCGGTTTTTGCATATAAGAGGGAATTGATTGGGATACTGAAAAGGGGACTGGATGGGGGTTTTATCAATGAGAGGGAATTTGAGCATCTTGTAATAAAGAATCCCAAAACCCCTATTATATACCAGTTACCCAAGGTCCATAAATCCCTGACCTCCCCCCCGGGAAGGCCCATTATTAATGGGATAGATTCCGTTAGCTATAGGGTGGGAAGATACTTGGATCTATTCTTGCAGCCATTGGTTGGTTTGCTACCCCGGGTACTCAAAGATACCTCTCACACATTGCGAGTTCTGGAAAATAGGAAGATTAGTGATGCGGCACTTCTGGTAACAGCGGATGTCGCATCACTATATACAAACATTGACCATCAGGGGGGTATTAAAGCAGTTGAAGAGGCGTTTAGAAGGCAGGGGACCCTGCATTTACTGCAAATAGCGTTCCTGCTGGAATTATTGAATTTTGCATTATCCAGAAATTATTTTTGGTATAGGGGTGATTTTTATGCACAAATCAAGGGATGCGCCATGGGGGCACCTTATGTCCCGGCCCTGGCAAACATCTTTATGTCCAAATGGGAGGAGGAGGCAATACAAATGTGCCCAGGGAGGGTGGTGGAGTGGCGGAGATTCATTGATGATCTGTTTATAATATGGGGGGGTTCTGTTCAGGAGTGGTGTGAATTTCTGGAGGTTATCAATGGGTTACATCCTAATATTAAGTTAGAGGCACAGATGAGTCTATCAAGTATAGATTTTTTGGACCTTACCGTCTTCAAGGAAGACGGAGGTCTATTTACTCGGTGTTTTTTCAAAAAAACAGATCGCAATGGATTTATACCGACTGGTAGTTGCCACCACCCCTCTTGGATTAAGGCGGTCCCTAGAGGTCAGTACCAAAGAGTGAGAAGGAATTGTTCCAAGGTGGCTGACTATCATAGCCAGGCATCGGTTCTGACTAAACGTTTTATGGAAAAGGGCTATGATCTAAATAGGATGGGGGAGGTAGAAAGAGAGGTGGCATTGATGGACAGAGGGAGATTAATAGTAGAAAGGAATCAAGAGCAGAGGGGACCCCCTGATATCCCGTTCATTTCTACATTCAGTGCACAATATAGGGAAGTGGAGAAGATTTTTTGCAAATACTGGTCGGTATTACAGCAGGATGCTCAACTTAATCTTATTGTTCCCCCAAAGCCTAAATTTATCTATAAGCGAGCGCCGAATCTGAGGGACATTTTGGTACCTAGTTGCGTTGAGCCGCCAGTGAGAACAAGAGCCCCATGGCAAAGACCGGGTTATTTCATATGTAGAGGGTGCTGTATTTGTAGTGACACGGCGAGTGTGTCTACGGATGTGATTAGGTCAAATTATTTACAGAAAGATTTTAAAATTAGGCAATTTATGACTTGTGCAACCACTTATGTGGTATATGTTTTAACCTGTGGGTGTGGCAAACAATATGTGGGCAGGACCACACAGCCATTAAAGAAAAGATTATATCAACATATTTATAATATAAAGAAAGGATACAAATGGCATAGTGTGTCTGCCCACTATTTGGAAGCCCACGAAAAAAATCCAGGATGTCTCAAAGCTGCTGCGGTCGAGTTTGTACGATCGCATTGGCGCGGGTCTAACCGACTGCGGCAGCTATGTAAAAAAGAGACGGAATGGATATATAGATTGGGGACCCTTGCCCCAAGAGGACTTAATATCGAGCTGGATATAAACTGTTATATTTCCAATGATTAGGTGATTTGGTAACTATTATGATGTCCAAAGGTGTAGGGGGATATTAGGGGTTAATGCTATAGGGGTAGTGTAGTTGTTATGTTTTTCTAGCACATAGGATTTTGGTGTGATGCACAATACATAAGGTTAATAACATGTGTGGTTATATATTATAGGTGTTGTTGTTGGGGTTGAATAAGGGGAGTATACACCGGATGTCCTTAATGATTGTGGGGCATCATGAGATATATATATGGTGGGGTTATTTACCATCAGTCACTTTAAAATATAGGAGCATTAGTATAAGGGGTGATTATAAGTGTATCTAGTATGCACCTTAGCACTTTATAGGGAATTAGTAATATATGTGTGGAATAATAATGTATTATCATATATGGTACTTTAAATTTGTAAGGTCACTTTAATATGAACATATTGCTAAATGTTACACTGATCTAGGATTGTATTAAGTTAGGGCACTATTATGTATTTAGGAATTAGTTGTAGGTAATATGTTCATGTATATATTAGTTACCTGGCATGGTGACACTTTAGTATGTGTAAGGTCACTTTATTAGGTCATATGGGGAGTTTGCAATAGAAGTATATATGGTATTTGCTTGTGGCACTTTATATATGTGTAAGGTCACTTTAAATAGGTTCTATGGGAGTTTGCAATAGATTTATATAATTGTTATTTGATAATGTGGATTTATGCAGTATATCGAGGTATGTAAGGGGGAAGATGGGAAGTAATGTTAATTCTTCCATGAAGGGATTGTTTTAGATTTGCTAGTAATGCGCGCATCGTGGGATATTATGCCAGCACGCTATTCAGGCTGCCTAGCAACAAGTAGAGGGCGGTGCGGCGGGCGGGACTAGTAGCGGAGGAGGCACGGTGTGCGCGTATTTGTATCCGACGTTGGCTTTGACCTCCAGCCCCTGAATGAGTCACGGAGTGTGACGAAACGCGTAGGGCGGAGTCGGAGGCGCGCTGACGTCAGAAGGAGGAAGTGCAGGCAGAGCTGTCCGTGCTGCTTAGTAATATCCGCGGTGAGCGGTTACGGAAAAGCTTGTAAGCCTGTATCAGTTTTATTTGATCTTTTTAATAAATGGATTTTATGGTTATCCGGTGACTCTGCTACTCCTTGGCTGGCTGGATCAACGGAGGTGGATGTTATACGCAGTGTAACAAGACGCGCTTTTGGTGAGTGTACCCACAAAGGGGGAGCCGAGCCTTTTAGTCCTATCCTGGTGGTGGCACTACCCCCTGGAGTGCGGCACGGGGTGCTCATTATTACGAGTTGAAAACAGTGCTGGGCACTATGTGCAATCTTTGATCTCTTTTACAGGGTTCAGTAAGCGCAGTGATCTTGTGTGGAATAAGCATACATTCGTTATGCAAATTGCCTACCTGCCTCCTTTGAAGGCTGGCAGTATAAATACCATGTTCTCCCAGAATCCTTTGCTGGTCATCTTAATGGTTTGTTACTGCTAAACACTCCTAGAGTGTCAGCCTTGCCTGTTTGTCAAAGATTATCTTAGAGTAATTCTTGGGACTGTACTAGGCATTCCCTCTAGTGCAGTCAGATTGTATTATCTGTTTTGCCTGTACAGTCCTTCTGCTGCGATTGTCCTGTCGCCAGCTGCGGTCGACAGGAAATCGTTCTGTCTGTCTGGGAGTGTAGGCCAGAGCTGCGGTTGCTGCTGGCTGCTCCATCTGTCTGGATTGCACTTGCCCTAGTGGTAGTGGCAATGCCTCCTTCTGTATTTCAGCCTTTGGGGTGTTAACCAGAGCAGCGGTTGCTACTGGTGGCCCCTTCTGTTTATCTGTCTGGATCGCACTTGCCCTAGTGGTAGTGGCAGTGCCTCCTTCTGTATCTCAGCCTTTGGGGTGTTAACCAGAGCAGTGGTTGCTACTGGTGGCCCCTTCTGTTTATCTGTCTGGATCGCACTTGCCCTAGTGGTAGTGGCAGTGCCTCCTTCTGTATCTCTGCCTTAGGGGTGCTAGCCAGAGCAGTGGTTGCTACTGGTAGCCCTTCTGTTTATCTGTCTGGCTCGCACTTGCCCTAGTGGTAGTGGCAGTGCCTCCTTCTGTATCTCTGCCTTAGGGGTGCTAGCCAGAGCAGCAGTTGCTACTAGCAGCCCCACCTGTCTGTCTGTCTGTCTTGTCTGATACGAACGCTTGCTGTAGGCTTGGTGAGGTAACCGTTTAGCAAACGTTCGCGTTCACTATTTCGTGTTTGTCTATCATTGGTCAGTTAGGGTGGCACGCTTATCACTGGGCGCCTAACGTGCAGTGATCGCGCAGAAACGCGTTCGCTGTTGCGAATGAGTGCGGTGTTCATGTTTAGCTAGCGTTTATTTTCTTTATCTTCTCATTGTTGTTTGCTGTGCCTTTGCTACTCTCATGCTCTGTTCTTCTCAGTCTGGTGTCTGTTGGCAATCGCCATTCTTGCGATTGCATTCGCGCTTTCTTTCCGTTGATGTGTGTTCATCGTCGCTGGGGGGGCGACTAGATTGGTGAACACACATTCTGTCTGTCCCTGTGCTATTTCTCTTGAGGGCTATTCAGCCCTGCTTGATCCTGCTCGTAAAATTCCCATCTGGCATCTGTGACCGTGCAGAGGCTGTGCTCGTCTGCACTCCACAGCTCCATCTGCTGGTGGGAATTACCCTCTACTGGTGCATTGCACCTAACCTGGGTTCTCCCAATTACACGTTTGTGAAGGATTTCCGCCGCGTCAGCGCACGTCTGGTGCGCTGACCACGGAAACGATTCCGCAAACGTTACAGATATCTTTCAACGCAAGGAAAGCATCTAAGCCCCCTTTAAATGCAGATAGAGAATTTTCCACAACTACTTCCTGTGACAATGCATTCCACATTTTAATCACCCTTACTGTAAAGAACACTTTCCTAAATAAACGGCTATTTTTTTTTCTTCCATGCGCAGATCATGTCCCCTAGTCCTTTGCAATCTTTGCAAGAGCCTACGGACAAAAAGCTTATCTGGCAAACTTTTATATTGCCCTCTGATGCATTTAGACATTAATTAGATCTACTCTAAGGCTTCTTTTCTCCATACTAAATAATCCCAGTTTATCTCACCTTTCTTGGTAAGTGAGACCTTCCATCCCTCTTTTGTTGCTCATCTCTGCACTAGTGTTGGGCGAACACCTGGATGTTCGGGTTCGGGCCGAACAGGCCGAACATGGGCCAGATGTTCGGCCTGTTCGGCCCGAACGCCGAACTCAATGGAAGTCAATGGGACCCCCGAACATGCCCATTTTGGGGGCCCTATGGGGTCGCAGGCATAAGGGGGGAGCATGCCCCGATCGTGGGGAGGGTCGGAAATTCCCCCCACCCCCTCCGCTAGTGCTCCCCCCTCTGCCCGCTTCCCCATAAAAAAAGTTTAAGGCAAGTTAAATAGTACTTGGTGGCTGGCCTGGCACTGGCAGTGGAGTGAGGAGGAGGAGGAGTCCGAGTAGCAGAGTGACGCGTTGAGGCCGGGCAGCGGGCGGTTCAGCGGTAGTACCCTTGTGGTACTTCCGCCCTTTCTCTGACCTCACGTCCTCTGCATGCGAGGGTACGCGTCACGCGTACCCTCGTATGCGTCATCACGTAGAGGACGTGAGGTCAGAGAAAGGGCGGAAGTACCACAAGGGTACTACCGCTGAACCGCCCGCTGCCCAGCCTCAACGCGTCACTCTGCTACTCGGACTCCTCCTCCTCCTGCGGCATGTTCGGCCCTGTTCGGCGGCCATTCAGGGTGATGTTCTGCAGAACCCGAACAGTGGTGAACACTGTTCGCCCAACACTACTCTGCACCTGCTCTAACTGCAATATCTTTCTTGTAATATGTGTAACGAACAGGGTTGCCAACCCAATTTCTAATTTTTCCTGGACAAAATGCTCTAAAAATCTGGACACCCCAAGTTTTGGACGGACAGGGGGTGGAGTCAGGTGCGGAGTCATTAGCGGGCTTTTTAGGGAACTTCTTGTGAATTTCGGGGGGAGGAAAGAAACACACTGTAGCTGAAGCAGGTGATTACTGCATACGGCTCATGTGAAACCGCCCTCCTGAACTGAGAAGACATGTTTCCCGGTAAAAGAAACATGTCAGTACAATATAAATACATAATAATAATATGGTAAGAGATTGGACTATGACTATAGTAGGATTAGATTGTGAGCTCCTCTGAGGACAGTCAGTGACATGACTATGTACTCTGTAAAGTGCTGCAGAAGATGTCAGTGCTATATAAATACATAATAATAATATGGTAGGACATTAGGCTATGACTATGGCTGGATTAGATTGTGAGCTCCTCTGAGGACAGTCAGTGACATGACTATGTACTCTGTAATGTGCTGCAGAAGATGTCAGTGCTATATAAATACATAATAATAATATGGTAGGACATTAGACTGTGACTATGGTAGGATTAGAGTGTGAGCTCCTCTGAGGACAGTCAGTGACATGACTATGTACTCTGTAATGTGCTGCAGAAGATGTCAGTGCTATATAAATACATAATAATAATATGGTAGGACATTAGGCTATGACTATGGCTGGATTAGATTGTGAGCTCCTCTGAGAACAGTCAGTGACATGACTATGTACTCTGTAAAGTGCTGCAGAAGATGTCAGTGCTATATAAATACATAATAATAATATGGTAGGACATTAGACTATGACTATGGCAGGATTAGATTGTGAGCTCCATTGAGGACAGCCAAGGACATGACTATATACTCTGTAAAGTGCTGCAGAACTTGTCAGATCCTCTGGTCCCCTGCAGCATCCCACTTTTGGTTCTGGCACTCGGCAAGTTAATAGCCACTGCACCTGTGTGACCCTGTCTGGCTGCACAGGCGCAGTGGCCCATTTACTCGCAGAGTCGCTGGAACCAAAAGTGGGGCGCTGCAGGGGACCAGAGGATCTGTTTGTCACCACATGAAGTTAGTCTTACACAGGGCAGCTGGAGGGCGGGGGCCGGCAGAAGCCCCAGAGAAGTTACTCTTGATTTTTTTTAAATCACTTTAGTATCCCTTTCAAGCAGATGTGAACTCAGAACTTCCTCTCTGCTCTAAAAGATACGCAACAGCATAATAACCTTTCAAGAAAATAATTTCTTGGTAACAGATGATCCAAATCCTGCAATAAATCTGCACTGTTTCTACTTCCTGCTTTCGTGGAAGCAGACATATTGTTAACATCCTGAGCTTTCAAATGAGCTTATCTGCCATGGCAGTCAGGTGACACAGGGAGAGATCAAATTACAACTTGTGGACAGCATGGTGGCATAGTGGTTCCAGCTCTGAGTCTCTGGTTTGATTCCCAGCCAGGGCAAAGAGTTTGTATGTTCTCAGTGTGTCTGTATGGGTTTCCTCCATGCCCTGCGGTTTCCTCCCACATCCCAAAAACATACAGATAACTAAATTGGCTTCCCCCTAAAATTGGCCCTAGATATATACACAATACATACATGATGGAGGACACATGACTACGGTAGGGATTAGATTGTGAGCCCCTCTGAGGGACACTTAACCCTCCTGGCGGTTAATTTTTTTTGCCAAAATGGCAAAAATCCTTTTTTTTTTTTATTTTTTTTTTTTTTGTGTTTCATGTAAAGCTACCAGAGTGGTAGCTACATGAAACACCACTAGAGGGCGCATGTGTCCCTCTAGTGCGATCGTCGCCAGCATCAATAGCAAACAGGGGAACGCGTATATAACGCGCTCCCCTGTTTGGCTTCTCCTGTCGCCATGGCGACGATCGGAATGACGTCATGGACGTCAGCCGACGTCCTGACGTCAGACACCTCCGATCCAGCCCATAGCGCTGCCCGGAACTCATTGGTCCGGGCAGCGCAGGGCTCTGGCGGGGGGGGGGCCCTCTTGCGCCGCTGCGTACGGGCGATCGCCGCAGAGCGGCGGCGATCAAGCTGTACGCGCGGCTAGCAAAGTGCTAGCTGCGCGTACAGCATTTTAAATGGAGCAAATCGCTCCACCAGGGGCTGAGATAACTTCCTGCGCGGCATAGCCCGAGCTCAGCTCGGGCTTACCGCCAGGAAGGTTAAGTAACATGACTATGTACTCTTTACTGCATAAGATGTCACATTATATAAATACTAAATAATAATAAATAGACACAAATGAGGAGGAATTAAACAGGCAAAATTATCTAAATACATATAGGGTGCATTTCTCCATACTTCCCTTCTGTCCTGTTCAGGTCGCACAAACACTTTGAGGTGAGGATGGCAACATAGTTCTTTCATTCCTAACAGTGTAGTAGAAAACTGAGGCACTCCCTCCCTCTGCATCGCCTGCTGAATACAGGCATGATGCATGAATGAACTTTGTGACCCAGTGGCCAGTGGTCACAAACGGTCAGCTGTCAGATCAGAGCGAGGTGAGATCTGATATACGAGATGAGGGACATCCGTTACAGAGCCTGCTGCTGCCATGGAGTTCAGCAAGCTTGTGTCTTTTCCTCACTCGTTAGGTGTCCATGCCTCCCACCTATTAGAACGTTACATGGGGGTGTAAGCAGCTGGAGCCTGACAGCTAGAGGAAGAGGAGTCTTGAAGGGAGAGAAGGGATCTGGCGGCAAGCAGAGACACTGAGACAGTGAAGGCTGATGCCGGATGTTTCATAGAAAGAGAGGGAGGAGGAGCTGCAGATGCAGCCACAGATACTAAATTGAACAGACACAAGGGTGCAAATATATAGGCAGTACGGACAGGGCAATTTTGCCTTATTTTTTACTGACTGTCCGTGAATTGACGGACGCTTGGCAACACTGGTAACGAATGGTGTCAGCAACACAGATTTTTTCTGATTATTGGTGATCTGCACTATCACCAATAATACAGATGCTATACCTGATTATGTGGTGATCTGCAGAATCACCAATAATACAAGTATAGCTAGACACAGGACACCCACTGTGGTATTGTGTTTGGTGCAACAGTAATCAGAGAAGTTATCTCCCGAGAAGCGGGAGATACAGACACTACTGCAGTCAAGGATTCCCTGAGGAGCAGAGAATCTGACTGCACTGCAGCCAGTGGACCCCTGAGGGGCAGGTTCCCACTGACTGTGCTGCAAGATGATCTGCTGAGGTGGAGGTAATACAGACTGTACTGCAGCCGAGAATTCCCTGAGGAGCAGGGAATTCGGATTGTTCTGCAGCCAGTGGACACCTGAGGAGCAGGAACCACTGGCTGAGCTGCAGGAGAGAGAACTGGTGGAATGAGTGATTATGATAGAACTGCAGCCGAGGATTCCCTGAGGAGCAGGAAATCAGATGGTACTGCAGCCAGCGGACACCTGAGGAGCAGGGACCACTGACTGGAAAGAGTGATAACTGGTGTAATGAGAGATATGATCGGACTGCAGCCATGGACTCTCTGAGGAGCAGGGAATCAGACTGTACTGCAGCCAAGGATTCCCTGAGTGGCAGGGAATCAGACTGTACTGCAGCCAGTGGACTCCTAAGGGGTAGAGACCACTGGCTGAGCTGCAAGATGGTCTCCTGAGGAGCAGGTGACCATAAGCCTGTGCTTGCAGCTGATGAACACCTGAAGAGCAAGTGTCACAGATAGTACAGTAAGGCTGATCACCCAAGGGTTGGGTGACAGCCAGAAAGGTCAGACAAGCAAAGTCGGCAACACACGGACAGATAAAGTACAGAGACAGAAGACTGATTCGGTATCCGGGTACAGGCAATGTCGGCAACAGGTTATCAGATGGGCGGAGGTACCAAATCAGTAAGCAGGAGAGTGGCCAGGAGAGCCAGAGATCTTAACAGGTAGCAGTATATATATCAATCCTAATCTAGGTGTGAAGTCCTTGGTTTCAACACCTGGGAACTAGTCTAACACATAAACAGTAGCAATGTAGCATTCTCCTAGTCTTAGGTGTGAAGTCCTTGGTTTCAACACCAGGGAACTAGTCTACAGAATGGTATAGTCTCACAATACAATAATACTTTTAAGGCTATCAACGGAATCTGACTAAGTGTGAATTCCCAGCTCCGGCTGGTTCTAACACACTGCAAGATCTGACTGAGGTCTGAGCGTTCACACGTAAGCATTCACAACAGCAGACAACTTGCAACTGACAGGCAAGTCCTATACATACCCAGAGCGCTCCACAGCACCGCCCCAGTCACTCAGCCAATCCGGAGCATAGCTGGAGTCAGCTGATCGGCATGATCAGCTGACTCCCCTTCTGCCAGCATAAAGGTCCAGTGTAGCTCTCAATCTGTGTGCACCAGAAGGACCAGGCGAACCAGCAGCATGTTGCCGCGCGGCAGAAGCCGCCGGCTGGAACGCGGAGATAGCCGCCATGCCGCTTGCCCCCGCGGCGGCATCTCCGCTATTCATTACAGTATGGTGCCCAGAACTGAATTCCAAAATCCAGGTGTGGTCTAGTTAAACAGGGGCAATATTATTCTTGCATCTCGAGTTTTTATTTCCCTTTTAATGCATTCCAAAATTGTATTAGCTTTAGCTAAAGCAGCTTGACATTGAGTACGGTTATTTAACTTGTTGTCGATGAGTACTCCTAAGTCCTTCTCCAAGTTTGATGTCCCCACCTGTATCCCTTTTATTTTGTATGGTGCTAGACCATTGGTACGCCCAAAATGCATGACTTTACATTTTTAAACATTGAATTTCATCTGCCATTTATGTGCCCATATAGCCATCCTATCCAGATCCTGTTGCAATATGACACTATCTTCCTGAGAGTTGATGATTCTGCACAATTTTGTATCATCTGAAAAAACAGCAACATTGCTTTCTACTTCATCTACTAGTTCATTAATAAATAAATTGAAGAGTTCTGCTAGTGATGGGCGAACACCTGGATGTTCGGGTTCGGGAAAGTTCGCCGAACATGGCCGAGATGTTCGGCATGTTCGGGCCGAACCCCGAACTTCCCGAACATCCCGCTTTTGGGGGCCCTATGGGGTCGCAGGCATAAGGGGGGAGCATGCCCCGATCGCGGGGGGGGGGGGTCGGAAATTCCCCCCACCCCCTCCGCTAGCGCTCCCCCCTCTGCCCGCTTCCCCATACAAAAGTTTAAGCAAAGTACCTGTAATAGTGGATGGCCTGGCAGTGGCACTGTGGAGTGAGGAGGAGGAGTCCGGAGAGTGACGCGTTGAGGGAGGCCGGGCAGCGGGCGTGAGGTCAGAGAAAGGGCGGAAGTACCACAAGGGTACTACCGCTGAACCGCCCGCTGCCCGGCCTCCCTCAACGCGTCACTCTCCGGATTCCTCCTCCTCACTCCACAGTGCCACTGCCAGGCCATCCACTATTACAGGTACTTTGCTTAAACTTTTGTATGGGGAAGCGGGCAGAGGGGGGAGCGCTAGCGGAGGGGGTGGGGGGAATTTCCAACCCCCCCCGCGATCGGGGCATGCTCCCCCCTTATGCCTGCGACCCCATAGGGGGGCAGTATTCGGCCAAACAGGGCCCTGTTCGGCCGAACAGGGGCCCTGTTCGGCCCTGTTCGGCGGCCATTTAGTAGTTCGGGGCGAACCCGAACTTAAAAGGCCGAACACCATCAGGTGTTCGGCCGAACTCGAACATCACCCGAACAGGGTGATGTTCTGCAGAACCCGAACAGTGGCGAACACTGTTCGCCCAACACTAAGTTCTGCACCCAGTACTGACTCCTGTGGGACCCCACTGCTAACAGTCATCCATTTTGAATATGATCCATTGACCACCACTCTATGCTTTCTATCGATTAGCCGGTTCCCTATCCATGCACACAGACTCTTCCCCAGTCCTTGCATCCTCAAGTTTTGAACAAGACTTTTGTGGGGAAAAAAATTGAAAGCCTTTGCATAGTCCAAGTATATCACATCTACAGCATTCCCAATATCCACACCAGTGTTCACCACCTCCTAAAAGCTGAGCATGTTACTCAAACAGGACCTGTCCTTAGTAAACCCATGCTGATGCTGAGAAATAAGATTATCATTGTATCTCTTAGTAACCCTTCAAATAGTTTGCACGCAACTGATGTTAAGCTTACAGGCAGGGTCGGATTTACACTTCAGAAGATTGTAGGCACAGAGATTCTAGCACCCTAAACCCCACCCCTCAACAAAGGCCACACCCCCAATACAGGCCCTTATTTTCTTACATCACATAAAGAGCTAAATGTACATGAACCTAGCAGTGGTGTAAATCAAAGAGTGGACCTGCCCAGCCAAATCTTGGAAAATGACCCCTCAACTTTAATAAAAATTGCAATAATTATAGGCAGTGTGTGTGGCCTGAGTGCAAAGCTGATCTGTGCTGCAGCTGGGGCAGTGCAGGGAGGAGGATGCAATACCCACACTTCCCACCACGCTACTCTCACAAGAGGCACTGATTAAGCCCTGGATATCTGCCCCTAATTACATGTCAGCGGCTGCTGGACTGGAGCCGGAGGGTGAGTGACATCATCCTGCGGCTCTGCTGAAAGAGGGGACATTTGGGAAGAGAGGGGAGCTGCCTCTGCCACATAAGGTGCTTGTAGGCATGCGCCTACATTGCCTTATGGTAAATCCAGCCCTGCTTACAGGTCTAGAATTTCCTGGATCTGAATATTTTGCCCTTCTTAAATAATGGGAAAATGTGGGCTGTACGCCAGTCTATCGGAACTCTTCCAGTTGAAAGAGAGTCACAAAAGGTAAGATAAAGGGTTTATTGATAACTTAACTTAATTCCCTTAGGACCCAAGGATGTATGCCATCCGAGCCGGGTGCCTTGTCCGTTTTTATCTTATTTAGACTTGCCTTTACTTCGTTTACGTTAAGTATTTAATATTAAAATTAAAATAGCAAGATTGGAAGATTTTTAAACATGGTTCAGTTCTCTTTTCATAAATAATACCAGAGATATAATTTACTGCCACCAGCTAGTAGTGGGTGATTCCTCTATGCACATTAGTAATTGACCCCAAGGGTTTGCCTATTTTAAGGAACTGTTTTATATTGCGTCATTTTGGTTATATATATGAGAAGCTCAGCCATTGCCACCTTCAGATACTGTAGATATGTAAATATTTTTTTCCTAAAAAATGTAACCTAAAATTGCAATCAATAGAAGACATTCAAAAAATTTCAAAAAAAGTATGTTTATGGGCAAACTTTGTTTTGCATTTGGAAAGGAACAAAAATGCCCTGCATTAAGAAAGCACACAGAAAAAAAATATGTGTCAAACTCAATTTTATCACCTCTTGAGGAAACCTGTCCTGAAAGTGTCTAAAAGCCTCTTGTTTTAAAATTGCTCTTTTTTGCCTGTTATTCCCAATGAAAATATTCAGAAGAAGAATTTCTTCAAAGTCACTGCTTTACGAAAAGCATGGAGTGATTGCCATATGAATACTTGATCATCTGCATTACTGTTCCAAGCAAGCAATTCAGGAAGTACTGTAATGATAGCTTGTATATATGTAACTTGCACCTTTGTACAGATCACTGCCAGGAAAGGGCTTTTAAAAAAAATATCTTGACAGCCCCTCCATGAAGCGATGGAGTAGTCCTAAAAGCTTTTTTTTAAAAGGTTTGAACCCGTCACATTAATAACACTTACTTTAAGATAATAGGAAATAATTTGTTTACATTTTTAGTTGCATTTTACCTTGGGATGAATGAATATCTTTTTGTTTTTTATACCATATGTATTTGATTTTTTATTTTGAAGTTTTCTTCATAGGAGGGATGATCGTAATCTGCTAATTATGATTATGTGACATTTTGTACCTAACAAATACCTTGCAGTTTTTGAGAAAATTGATTTTAAAATGAAAAGAAAAGTGGATTTTAAACTCAGAAAATGGCAGTTTAAACATGATTTTACTTTTGTATTTTTAAAATCAATGTTTCTTAAAAACTTCAAGGTCTTTTTATTTTTTATTTTTTTGCCACTAATCTCTTTAACATATGGTGATGGTAGCATGTATGGGGCTTTTGCCATTAACCCCTGAAGTCTGCACAAAGTTACAAGAACATTATGTGAAAATGTGAAATTACGATTGCTGATTTTGTTTACATAGAAAATTAATTACCGACTTTTGCCAAAACTTCCCATTACAATTTTGCATCATAACTGCAAATCCAAATCCACTGCGTGTCAGCTGCTCTCCTGCACTGTACAGCACTTGTTAGACAGACGGCCCCCCAAGGAGTCACATCTGAGCCCGGCCACAGCAGTGCTCAGATGTGACATGTTGCAGTTTTCTCCCATTGGGTAATGCCACTGCCTGTCAGCTGCTCTCCTGCACTGTACAGCACTTGTTAGACAGACAGCACCCCAAGGAGTCACATCTGAGCCCGGCCACAGCAGTGCTTAGATGTGACATGTTGCAGTTTTCTTCCATTGGGTAATGTCAATGCGTGTCAGTGGTGTTACAAAAGCTGCCATTCAACTGCATTTTAATTGCACCTGAATGACGCTCATTGGCAACAGATGGGATGCTGAACTTCCCATCAAGAGGCCTTACAGGTAGCCTTAACTAATATGTACGGATGTTTCCTTTTAAAGGGAACCAGAGCTAAAGAAAAGAAAAGATTCTATACATACTTAGGGCTTCCTCCAGCCTCATACGCGCTGATCGATCCCACGCCGCCATCCACCACTGCCACGCGTCTACGAGAACCGGCTCCCCGCTCTGCCATCAGTCGGAGCCAGTCTAGCGTAGCAGAAGTGCGCTCTTTGCGTATCTCTGCAGCAGCCGCTGGAGAGATTATATAGAGAACGCACTTCTCCAGCGTAGCCCGGCTCTGATGACGTCAGCAACGGGAGCCAGTTCTCGTAGATGCGGGCAGCGGTGGATGGTGGCGTGGGATCGATCAGCGCGTATGGGGCTGGAGGAAGCCCCAGGTATGTATAGAATCTTTTCTTTACTTTAGCTCTGGTTCCCTTTAAACAATACCAGTTGCTTGTCAGTCCTGCTGATCTTTTTGGCTGCAGTAGTGGCTGAATCACACACCTGAAACAAGCATGCAGCTAATCCAGCCTGACTTAAGTCAGAGGCTCAGAGCCCCTGACCTGCATGCTTGTTGAGGGACTGTGGCTAAAAATATTAGAGACACAGGATCAGCAGGAGAGTCTGGCAACTGGTATTATTTTAAAAGGAATAATCCATATACTTCTCAGTTTAGGTTCCCTTTAAAACCAGGATCAGTTATTTTAGGTGTACTTGCATGCAGTTTTGAAGGAGATCTGCAGGTAGGTTGTTTGAAACATTGTGGAGAACTAACCACAGATCTTTTGTAGATGTAGGCTGCCTAAAATCCTTCTTTCTCTTTTTTTGTTGTTGTAATATCAGAGACACTTGATGATGTTAAAATCAGGGCTCTGAGCAGGCTATATGATTACTTTCAGGAGGCATTGTTCTCCTCTACATTGAAGATACTTATTTACTTATTAAAGGCATTGACTTGAGTTTTTGTTAGCATTGACACCATAAATCCTGACCAAACCTCTAGCTATGTTTGCAAAAATGAAGCCCTAACCTTGTAAAGCAAAGTTGCCCTGTCCTAAGTTCCACCAATTGTCCATGTTTTTGCTGGCAAACCACAAGCATTGCCAGGCAGGTGGGGTAAGTAGGGTCTCATCTGTTGATTTCCACAAAACATGCACTGTTGGTGGGCCATGATGACAGAGTTGGGGAACACTGCTGTAAGGCACAATCACTATGCTTCATTATTGCCTGCAGACACAGAAGAAGTATGGGAAAATATCTCTGTATTAACTTCAGTCTCTCACACTTTTCCACTCTAGATAAAGTAGAAAAAAAGTCCGGTTCAAATACACCTCTGTGAGCTCATAGAAGGTTCAGGAGTGCTCATGTCACAGAGTTCTACCGAAGATGGGTGGCACTGTATTGCAGATGCACAGCATGGAGTCCCCCATCTTCGGGAGCACTGGGGAAAAGAATACTCCTGAAGCCTTCTGAGGGCTCCCAGAGGTGGAAAGACTTCACCAGGGCACAGCGCTACCCGCCCGCGTCCCTTCCCTTTCGTTGATTGGAGGGAAGGGACGCGGGCGGGTAGCCCCGATACAGAGGAGGCGGGGGAGCGGCGCTGACTGACACCGCATAGGTAAACATTGTGCTGGCGACACGCTGTGTGTCGCTAGCACTGTGGAGGGGATAGCAGCGCGCAGGGGGTCCTGAAGGCACACCATGGGGCAACAGAGGCTGGTGTTAGTGTGCACAACCAGCCTCTGTGTCCCACTAACATAATTAAATCCCACCTCGGGTTCTCTTTAAGCATTACGCCGGAAATACGTTTCCGGCGCCCTTGCAGGCAGCCACGGCACACATCGGTTCCCGGAATCAAGGGGATTCCAGGCAAAATTTTCACCATAGGAGTTTTACTTTTCTTTTTTTCTTTTATTTTCTTTTATTCAGTGTTAGCCCAGTAGTCTAAGTTTAGTTTAGTTAGCCCAGTAGTCTTAGTTTAGTTTAGTTAGCCCAGTAGTTAGCAGTCCAGCGGACAACCACCGCAACATCCGCCTACCTCCATCCGCCTACCTCCTGCCGCTGAGCGGAGCGGATGAGCAACAACACGGCCCCCGGCCCTCTCCACGACCTCATCCAGCTGGCTCCTCCTGACTCGGCTCCTCCAGAGCCCCCCGCCGCGACCTTCAGAGGGACTGCATCTGCCGCCAAGCCGCTCGGATCCACCGCGGTCAGCCCGGCACCAACAGACCACGCCGCGTGAACTGCTCATCTCTGCTGTGGCCCACAGGCGACCAGCGGCGGACAACAAAAGCCTCCACATCTCCTCCGCTGTGGCCCCCCCCATGTGACCGGCGGCGGACAAAGCGCCTCCACTCTCCGCTGCAGGACCACACTACACCGGCCCTCTGCTCGCAGCACCAAGCCCCAAGGCCTAGCCCACGTGGTACACCTCCTTAAAGGCACAGGCCCCTAGCTGAAAACAGGCATCCTGCCGCAACAAGGGGACAGCATCAGCCACAGCGGGAAGCAAAAACTGAGTGTTTCAGCTAAACTGTGAGTGTTGCCCTACACCTGTTCTCCTTTGTTCTACCGTTCTGCCCAACACGTGTTTTTTTGTTTTTCTTTTTGGTTCCCGTTCCCCACTGGCCCGTCTGCACCCCGCTCTGTAAAAAATGCCTGTACCTGCCCCCCTCAGCAAAAGGGATTAGGTGCCTCGACTGCCTCTCCCACATCCCACTCCTCCACCCTAGTGCCACTAGCATGGCCAGGCGCAGCCACACAGACCTTTCCCTACAGATGCTAAACCCCCCTCCTGCGCGGCACATCGCCACCCACTCACGGGAGGATCTTCTGGAATGGGAGGCCCACGCTGTCAGAGAAACGAGGGCAGCTCCGCTCCTGTGGGACTCAGTCTGTGCCCACTTTGACCACCTCACCAGCTCCACCAAATGGGCCCCAAACAGGCGTCGCTACAGAGGGTGCAGGGCAGGGGCACTTACGAAACTCAAGAGGAGAGGCCTGCGCACACCCCTCCCCGCCATCATACTATCGAACGTTCGGTCCCTTCCAAATAAGCTGGACGAACTGCTCATCCTGCTTGGCAACAAACGCGAGCTGGAAGGGTGCACCCACATCCTCTGCTTCACAGAGACATGGCTGAAAGACGCCATCCCCGACAACTCCCTTCTCTTTCAGGGATACAATCTCATTCGAGCTGATCGCGACCCGACTCTCTCCGGAAAAAAGAAAGGTGGTGGCATCTGCCTCTACATCAACACCGCTTGGTGCACCAACACCACCACCCTGTTCAAATGCTGCACACCAGACATTGAGCTCCTTCTCGTAAACTGCAGACCAGTGTACTCCCCTAGAGAGTTCTCCTCCTTCGTTCTGGTCGGGGTCTACATCCCACCCGACGCAGACACTTCAAGTGCCCTGGGCAAGCTATGCGACTCCATCACCCAGTGGGAGACATCCCTACCAGACTCCCTCTTTATTATCCTGGGGGACTTCAATAAAGCCAACCTCCGCCGGGAGCTCCCCCACTACAAACAACATATAATGTGCCCCACCAGGCAGGAGAACACCCTTGACCATTGCTACACCGTGCTCAAGGATGCCTACAAGGCCACTCAATGGGCCACTCAAGGCCACTCAGTGGGATTCCCACCTACAGAAGGCAGCTAGGGTCCACCAAACCAGCCCTGAGAACTGTAAAGAAATGGTCAGAGGGGGCCAAGCAGCAACTTCAGGCCTGCTTCGAATGCACCAACTGGTCAGCCCTGGAGTCACCCTGTCTGGAGGAATGGGCTGAGAACATCATGTCCTACATCAGCTTCTGTGAGGAATCATGCATCCCGACGAAGAGCTTCAAAGTCTTCCCCAACAGCAAGCCATGGTTCAATGGTAAGCTGAACCAGCTCAGGAAAACAAAGGCAGCAGCTCACAAATCAGGCACCCCAGAGGACTTTCGCGAGGCCAGGAACACCCTAAACCGCGAAATCAAGGTGGCGAAGCGGAACTATTCAGACAAGCTGCGTCTCAGCCTCCAGTCCAACAATCCACGGGAAGTCTGGAGAGGCCTAAGGGCAGCCACAAACCTGAAAACTCCCCCTCAGCACGCTCCACCCAGCACAGAACTTGCCAAGAAACTCAACGAGTTCTATTGCGGGTTTGAGAGAGACCCCCTCACACTTGAGGCACAAGCAAGCGCACCAGAGACGTCACCCGGCACAGGTCCGGTAACTGTCCGAGAAGCTGATGTCCTGAAACAACTCCGGTGGCTTAACCCCAGGAAGGCCTCAGGCCCGGACGGCGTGTCATCTATCTGCCTGCGAACCTGCGCAACCCAACTTGCTCCTGTCCTCACCCCTCTCTTTAACAAATCACTGGCCGAGGGCAAAGTTCCAACCTGCCTTAAAAAATCCACAATCATTCCGGTTCCCAAGAAGCCAGGAAACTGCGATCTCAACAACTATAGGCCAGTAGCACTCACCTCCACCATCATGAAGATCTTGGAAAGGCTGGTCCTCCTCCACCTGAAGCACTCCACGGACTGCCTCCTAGACCCACTTCAATTTGCCTACAGGCCAAACAGGTCTATCGAGGACACCATCAACATCACTCTGGCGCACATCACAGAACACCTTGACAACCCGAACACCTATGCCCGGATCCTTTTACTTGACTTCAGCTCAGCCTTTAATACAATATGCCCAAACATCCTATACGACAACCTTGTTAATCTTGGCCTTGACCCCCTGCTGTGCTCCTGGATCAAGGACTTCCTCACAGATAGGACACAAAGAGTGAGGCTCGGCAACTGCTCGTCACAGGATAGAACCACAAACACAAGGAGCCCCGCAGGGGTGTGTACTGTCACCTATCCTGTTTTCCCTCTACACGAACAGGTGCACCTCTTCCGCAGACTCTGTCAAGGTCATAAAATTTGCGGACGACACCACCATACTGGGGCTCATAGGCAGCAACAGCGAACAAGTGTACAGGGAGGAGATCGCACGCATCTGCAGGTGGTGCAAAGACAATCAACTGGTACTCAACGCCACAAAAACAGTCGAGCTGATAGTGGACTTCAGAAGGCGCCCTCACCTGCTCCACCCGGTCTCTATTGAAGGCATCGAAGTCTCCAGGGAGTCGAGCGTCCGTTTCCTGGGAGCCACCATCACGAAAGACCTTAGGTGGGCTGAACACACCTCCAAGGCCCAGAAGAAGGCCCAGCAGAGGCTGTTCTTTCTGAGGCAGCTGAGGAAATTCGGGATGCTGCGGGAACTGATGATCACCTTTTACACCGCTACCGTGGAGTCTATCCTTTGCTCCTCTATTGTTGTTTGGTACGCAGGCGCCACTGCGAGCGACAGACTTAAGCTCCAGAGAGTAATCAATGCCGCTGAGAGGATCATCGGGTCCCCCCTTCCATCTCTGGATCTCCTACATACCTCCAGACTGTGGTCTAGGGCAAACAGAATAGTGAACGACCCTACTCACCCTGGCAGCCGATACTTCGACCGTCTGCCCTTGGGACGCCGCTACAGATCGATCCTCACCAAGACCACCAGACATTTGAACACTTTCTTTCCCCAAGCTGTTCTCCTACTGAACTCAAGCTACCACCCCTGCAAAGCCCCCCTAGCCGTGCACTGACGCTGCACTATGGCCCAACTACGTTTCATCCTCACCCCCCCCCCCCCCCACCTTGTAATCTGTTTGATGTTTGCAGTCTTTTTTAGCTCCTTCTCCCATCTGTGTGAACTGATCTGTATAAAATCTGTGTGAACTGATCTGTATAAAATCTGTATCTGCATACTCCTGCCGTGTGTACCACAAAAAATTCCGGGTGCGTCAGTCGACGTACTTGGCGAAATAAAGCTGATTCTGATTCTGATTCTGATTACGTTTTGTGTTTTTGATTGCACCATGATGGAAATTGGAAAGCAACTCAGTTATTCATTCCCAAATCTAAAAAGGCCCACATCCACTGACTAACAGTGTTACAGATTATCTAAAATCCTAAAATGATATCACAGTTTAACCATCTTTGCATTCATGAGCACTTAGGCACTAGGCTATTCTATAAACTCAATTAAGATTTCACTGTTTTACTTGCCTGATGAAGTGGGCTTAGTCCTGAGAAACGCATTGCAAATTTTCTGAGAAAAATAAAATCTTCCCGGAGGAGGTAAGTCCACCATTGCCTCCTCTTTTAAATTGTTTTAAATATTTTATTTCAGTTTGGCACCTCTGAACAATTGCTTATTGTGTTTATGACCTGCACAAGATTTGTAGCCACATCTCAGTCGACCTATCTTGAACATCTTTCCTGAACATCTTCTGTGGAGAAGTTATGGGCAACTGGACTATGCCTACTGAATTCATTCTGTTAGGGTTTTCCTCCGACATTAGAGTAAATCTTTTTCTCTTTTTCATATTTTTGATTGTGTACATAATCACCATAACTGGAAATGTTCTTATAATAAGCCTTATTATAATTAATCCTCGCTTACACATTCCCATGTACTTTTTCCTCTCCGTCCTAGCCTTTTTGGATTTGTGTAATTCTTCATCAGCAGTTCCCAAATTGCTTTTTGACCTCTTTTCTGTTGACAGAACAATTTCTCTTGATTTTTGTGTCATGCAGTTATATGGCATACTCTTCTTTGTAGGAACTGAGATCCAGATGCTTGCCCTCATGGCGTATGACCGCTACATTGCCATCTGCCGGCCTCTACACTATCCTATATTGATGAGGTGGAACTCTTGTTATCGTTTGACAGCCTTTGTCTGGATATCGAGCTTTTCCGTATGTGTAGTACCATCTTTATCAATGCCAATAAGCCTTTGTCGACGCGAGATTAATCATTTTATGTGTGAAATGCTTGCTGTTGTCAAGTTGGCCTGTGGGGACATCCATGACAGCGAACTTACAATATTTTTTTTAAGCTTTATTGTAATCCTCCTACCTTTCATCATCATTTTATTATCTTATGTTTGCATTATTGTTTCTGTGCTAAAAATTAAGTCTGCAGGAAGGTCCAAGGCCTTTTCAACATGTAGCTCCCACATTACAGTAGTGGCTTTGTTTTTTGGGACTGGTATGGCCATGTATTTTGGACCATCATCACAGTATTCATCAAACAGGGAGAAATATGTCTCAGTTTTTTATCTCATAATATCTCCAATGCTCAACCCAATTATTTATAGCCTCAATAATAGGGATATCAAGGAGACATTTCACAAAATTAAAGTAAATATTATATCACAGTTTTCATTACCCAATGAAACCCAAAAGTAATTCAGCTTAAAATGGACCTTAATTTTGTAATGAATAACCAACAAGGCTACATTAACAGGAATCTCACTTACAGTTCTGTTGAGTAGTGTTGCTCGGACACCTATTCGAGATTGGTCGAATTCGGATAGTAAACTATCCGAATTCACTCGAAGTTCAATATCCGATGTAATAGAATATCCGATTCGACCTCGGATATCCGACGACACTATCTGAGTCTGTATTCGAGTAAAATATTCGAGCTGGCCTTAAATAGCTTGTAAAACTTGTTTGGAGGTCAATGATGCATGAAACCACCTTTTTTATGAAGAAAAACATCAAGTGATTAGGTGGTGATGTAGTAGTTATAAAAAAGGTATCAAAAATAGTAAATTAACTTCATGAAAAGTGTTTGCATGAGAAGGTGTGTCCAAAATGGTTTTCAGTTGAAAGTCTTCATTTACGTCGTCTTCATCTTCTTCTTCTATATCTTCTTCTTCTTCTATATCTTCTTCTTCTTCTATATCTTCTCCTTCCTCTTCTTCTTCTTTATCTTCTTCTTCCTCTTCTTCTTCTTTATCTTCTTCTTCCTCTTCTTCTTCTTTATCTTCTTCTTCCTCTTCTTCTTCTTTATCTTCTTCTTCTATATCTTCTTCTTTTTCTTCTTCTATATCTTCTTCTTCTTCTATATCTTCTTCTTCTATATCTTCTTCATCTTCTTCATCTTCTATATCTTCTTCTTCTATATCTTCTTCTTCTATATCTTCTTCACCTTCTTCATCTTCTATATCTTCTTCTTCTATATCTTCTTCACCTTCTATATCTTCTTCTTCTATATCTTCTTCATCTTCTTCTTCTTCTTCTTCTTCTTCTTCTTCTTCTTCTTCTTCTTCTTCTTCTTCTTCTTCTTCTTCTTCTTCTTCTTCTTCTTCTTCTTCTTCTTCTTCTTCTTCGTCTTCTTCTTCTATATCTTCTTCATCTTCTTCATCTTCTATATCTTCTTCTTCTATATCTTCTTCTTCTATATCTTCTTCATCTTCTTCTATATCTTCTTCTTCTATATCTTCTTCTTCCTCTTCTTCTCTATCATTATATTATGTGTCTTTGTTTTCCTTTCTTTTGTAATATTTTTTTTTACTTCGTTTGTGGAAATATTTTATTTTAATAACACAATAGTTATATTTGTGTTGATGGCATAATAGGTAGGTAGTGGCACATTGCAAGCCACAGCGCCTTTTTCTGTGTACCCTGGCGATGGTAAAACACAGACATCAGCAGGAGGAGGAAGTAGTTGCAGGCTTGCAGCTATTTGTAGTGTGTGGTAATAGTCGGCCGTTACTCGGTAGGAGAGTGGGTGGGCAGGTGGCAGCAGAAAATAGTTCTTCTTCTGTTCTCCCTGGCAGTGGTAGCAGCACACAGACAGCAGAAGCTCAATGCAGCTACAGGAGGAGGAGTAATGTGTGTCAGGCAGTGTGATGTGACTGACATAATAGGCCCTGGTTCCTAGCGGTGGTTCCAGGGCCATAAATGAACATCATGAGGTTCCAGACAGCGGTCGTGAAGCCCACATTGTGTCCAATACACAATTGTGACAGCACAGTTTTCAACCCGGACACCTCTAAAATAATTACAATTTTTCTTTTTAAATTTATTGCAGCTATTGTTGAGCGTAATAGCTGGTGGCGCATGGGCAGCAGCACCTTGTAATGTGTTCCCTGGCAGTGGAGAGGAGACACAGACAGCAGGAGGAAATATAACAGCAGGCAGCGTGAGGAGGATAAGTGTGTGGCAGACTGGCATTTGGCAGCAGGCAGGAGGGCAGGCAGCGAGACATAGTAGGCCTTGGTTCCTAGTGGTGGTTCCAGGGCCGTAAATGAACATCATCAGGTTCCAGACAGCGGTCGTGAAGCCCACATTGTGTCCAATACACAATTGGGACAGCACAGTTTTCAACTCGGACACCTCTAAAATAATTACAATATTTTTTTTGTTTTTAAATTATTGCAGCTATTGTTGAGCGTAATAGCTGGTGGCGCATGGGCAGCAGCACCTTGTAATGTGTTCCCTGGCAGTGGAGATGAGACACAGACAGCAGGAGGAAATATAACAGCAGGCAGCGTGAGGAGGATAAGTGTGTGGCAGACTGGCATTTGGCAGCAGGCAGGAGGGCAGGCAGTGAGACATAGTAGGCCCTGGGTCCTAGCGGTGGTTCCAGGGCCATAGATGAACATCATGAGGTTCCAGACAGCGGTCGTGAAGCCCACATTCTGTCCAATACACAATTGGGACAGCACAGTTTTCAACCCGGACACCTCTAAAATAATTACAATTTTTTTTTTGTTTTTAAATTATTGCAGCTATTGTTGAGCGTAATAGCTGGTGGCGCATGGGCAGCAGCACCTTGTAATGTGTTCCCTGGCAGTGGAGAGGAGACACAGACAGCAGGAGGAAATATAACAGCAGGCAGCGTGAGGAGGATAAGTGTGTGGCAGACTGGCATTTGGCAGCAGGCAGGAGGGCAGGCAGCGAGACATAGTAGGCCTTGGTTCCTAGTGGTGGTTCCAGGGCCGTAAATGAACATCATCAGGTTACAGACAGCGGTCGTGAAGCCCACATTGTGTCCAATACACAATTGGGACAGCACAGTTTTCAACTCGGACACCTCTAAAATAATTACAATATTTTTTTTTTTTAAATTATTGCAGCTATTGTTGAGCGTAATAGCTGGTGGCGCATGGGCAGCAGCACCTTGTAATGTGTTCCCTGGCAGTGGAGAGGAGACACAGACAGCAGGAGGAAATATAACAGCAGGCAGCGTGAGGAGGATAAGTGTGTGGCAGACTGGCAATTGGCAGCAGGCAGGAGGGCAGGCAGCGAGACATAGTAGGCCCTGGGTCCTTGCGGTGGTTCCAGGTCCGTAAATGAACATCATGAGGTTCCAGACAGCGGTCGTGAAGCCCACATTGTGTCCAATACACAATTGGGACAGCACAATTTTCAACCCGGACACCTCTAAAATAATTACAATTTTTTTTTTTTCAAATTAATACAGCTATTGTTGAGCGTAATAGCTGGTGGCGCATGGGCAGCAGCACCTTGTAATGTGTTCTCTGGCAGTGGAAACATACAGACATCAGGAGGCAATACAGCAGCAGGCAGCGTGAGGAGGATGAGTGTGTGTGGCAGACTGGCATTTGGCAGCAGGCAGGAGGGCAGGCAGCGAGACATAGTAGGCCCTGGGTCCTAGCGGTGGTTCCAGGGCCGTAAATACACAGCATGAGGTTCCAGACAGCGGTCTTGAAGCCCACATTGTGTCCAATACACAATTAGGACAGCACAGTTTTCAACCTGGACACCTCTAAAATAATTACAATTTTTTTTTTCAAATTAATGCAGCTATTGTTGAGCGTAATAGCTGGTGGCGCATGAGCAGCAGCACCTTGTAATGTGTTCCCTGGCAGTGAAAACACACAGACAGCAGGAGGCAATACAGCAGCAGGCAGCGTGAGGAGGATGAGTGTGTGTGGCAGACTGGCATTTGGCAGCAGGCAGGAGGGCAGGCAGCGAGACATAGTAGGCCCTGGGTCCTAGCGGTGGTTCCAGGGCCGTAAATACACAGCATGAGGTTCCAGACAGCGGTCGTGAAGCCCACATTGTGTCCAATACACAATTGGGACAACACAGTTTTCAACCCGAACACCTCTAAAATAATTACAATTTTTTTTTTTTTCAAATTAATGCAGCTATTGTTGAGCGTAATAGCTGGTGGCGCATGGGCAGCAGCACCTTGTAATGTGTTCCCTGGCAGTGGAGACACAGACAGCAGGATGAAATACAACAGCAGCCGCAGGTTTATTATGTGTGTGCCAGTCGTCACTTCATGTCCCCCTCTCGCCGACAACAGGGGCCATAAATTCGCCTTCCACCCAAGCCTGGTTCATTTTGAGAAACGTCAGTCTGTCCACAGACTTGTGAGACAGACGAGATCGCTTCTCAGTGATGACTCCACCGGCTGCACTGAAGCAATGCTCTGACAGTACGCTGGAAGGGGGGCAGGAGAGCACTTCCAGGGTGTACTGCGCAAGCTCGCTCCAGATCGGCAGGTGCTTGACCCAATACTCCATGGGATCAACAGGGGCCACGCTGTCAAGCCCGCTGAAGGACCCCATGTAGTCAGCCACCATGCGGGTCAAGCACTGCCTGTGACTGGAGAAGGATGCTGCTGCAGGCACCTCCTCTCTAGTCCTTGGCAGCTCTACACTCATGTAGAGCTTTTGGGCCAGAGACAGCAGGTCTGTGGTGCCCGTGCGCTTGCTGCTGGTGGATGCAGGCACCTGCTGCTGCCTCTGTGCTGGCTGGACAATGGGGGTGGATGTCTGAGGGAAGGCTTCCTCCAAGCGCTCAACAAGGGACAGCTGCAAATCCCTCATTTGTTGCGCACGGTCTCCTCCTGCAGGCAGGAACTGGCTGAGCTTCCCCTTCAGACGTGGGTCCAGCATCATGCAGATCCAGATGTCCTCCCTCTGCTTCATCTGGATCACCCTTGGGTCCTTGCGCAGGCACCTCAGCATGTGCGCTGCCATTGGGAAGAGTCTGGCCACGTCTGTTGGCACATCATCGGCATCCCCAGAGCCGAGAGTGCTATCCTCCTTTTCCTCTTCCCCCTCCACCTCATCCTCTCTCCACCCCCGCACCATTCCAGCTGCGCTCTGCTGCTCCCCCTCATCAGCAGCAAGGTCAGGGACCTCCACCAACTCTGAGCCCTCCTCCTCAGAGGTGGCCTGTGAAGCTACCTGCAGCTCCTGCTGGTCCAAGGCTGCCGCTCCCTCTTCCAGCAGTGCATACAGGGCCCTGTCCAGCACACACACCATGGGCACCCACTCGCACACCATTGCATGGTCCCTGCTCACCATGTTGGTGGCCTGCAGGAAGGGTGCCAGGACTGAGCACACCTGCTGCATGTGCCCCCAGTCCTCCGTGGAGATGATGGACAGGAGGTTGGTGGCGGCATGCCCAGTTGCAGTGAGGGAGGCAACTGTTGCTCGTGCAACGTACTGGCTGACAGCCTGCCTCTGTTCTACCAGACGCTCCAACATCGCCAGGGTGGAGTTCCAGCGAGTTGGAACATCGAGCATGAGCCGGTGCTGTGGCAGGTGCAGCTCCTTCTGCACCTCTTCCAGGCTCACCACTGCTGCAGGCGAGTGCCGGAAGTGACGCACAACTTTACTTGCCGCCTCAAGGAGTCGGTCCATCCCCTGGTAGGTCCGCAGGAACTGTTGGACTACCAGGTTTAGGACGTGCACCAGGCAGGGGATGTGGGTCAGGTCTCCCCTGCAGATTGCAGCAACCAGGTTTGCCCCATTGTCGGACACCACCTCTCCGACTCTGAGGCCTCTGGGGGTCAGCCAATTCCTCTCCTGCTCTCGGAGTTTGGCCAGGACGTGGTTCGCCGTCAGTTTGGTCTTCCCCAGGCTGACCAATTCCAGCAGCGCTTGGCAGTGGCGGGGCTTCACGCTGCTGCTGAGGTGGGGGGTTTGGGCTGGTGTGCCGGAGGATGGTAGCGGATCAGAGGAACCTGCTGCTGTTCCGCTGACCCTGCATGGTGGCACCACCCACTGCGTTGTTGGTGCTGCTGCTGCTCTGACAGTGCCCGATGCTGCTCCCCCCTCCTCACCCCCTTCCACCAAGCTGACCCAATGCGCGGTGAAGGACAGATAGCGGCCTGTCCCAAACTGGCTGCTCCACGAGTCCATGGTGACGTGGACCCGTTGACCCACCGCATGCTCCAGCCCTCTCCCGACATTGGCCATCACAGAGCGGTGAAGTGCAGGGATGGCCGTGCGTGCAAAATAATGTCGGCTGGGGATTGGCCAATCGGGGGCTGCACACATCAGGAGCGCACGCATGTCGCTCCCATCCTGCACAAGGGAATAAGGCAGGAGTTGGGAGCACATGGCCCGTGCCAGCAAGCCGTTCAGCTGACGCACGCGACGGCTGCTGGGAGGCAGAACCCTGACCACCCCCTGGAAGGTGTCGCTGAGCAGGGTCTGGTGAGGCCTTTTGCTGGCACGGGAAGCAGTGGAGGGAGCAGAGGAGGCCACTGAGGACTGGCTGCCAGAACAGGCCTCAGTGTCGGCGGCAGGAGTTGCAGAGGGAGGAGGAGCAGTGCGTTGCTGACGCACTCCTGCTGCCGACGGCTTCGCAGTGGTGGCGGGTCTGCCACTGCCACTGCCAGCTTCCTTCAACTTCACGAACTCCTCATGCTCGTGAAAGTGTTTCCCTGCAAAGTGGTTGACCAGAGAGGTGGTGCCAAACGCAGAGGGCTCCTTCCCTCTGCTGAGCTGCTTGCGGCACTGGTTGCAGGTGGCATACTTGCACTCCAAATATGGAAGGGTGAAAAAATTCCATATTGGGGAGGTGAAGTTGCCCCTTCGGCTGGAAGGTGCTGCTGCCGCTGGTCTCCCTGTGGTGGTTGGGGGCTGGTGGTGGCACTGGCAGAACTCGTCTCCTGATCAGCATGCTGTGTGGCCTGCATACCACGCCCACTTGTGATCCTGACATCCCCACTCCCAGGACCTGGCACCCAGTCTTTGTCCTGCACCCTGTCATCATCATCCTCCCCCTCCGCAAACATGTCCTGCTGGGATCCCCCAAACTCCCCTTCTGCATGCATGGGCGGATGGACAGTCACCACTGTCTGACTGTCCAAAGCATCATCCCCCAAAGTGCCCATGAGCATTCCTTCCTCTGCCAATTCTTCCGCAACAGCATTCCATAACCCCGCTGTGCTTGGGGATAAGAAGGTGCTGAGTGACAGGGTGCTGGAGAACTGCACTCCTCCTCCTCCTCCTGCTCCCCAGGCAGTGCTGGTCGGCTGATGCTGCTCTTGCGAACAGGAGTGGTGGCGGGGGTGGAGGACTCAGTTCCAGAGCTAATGGTGGCCTGCTCATCCACCATCAGTTCCACCACAGCGTCTGCGTGCTTCTGCTCAATAGGACGGCTACGACCTGGCGGTGGGAGGAACATCTGGGTCACACGCTGCTGCTGCTGTGTCTCTGCAGCGTGACTCCCAGCTGTTGGGCGGCCAAGGCGTCCACAGCCAGTGGCTAGTGGCGGAATAGCCACTGGTGCAGACGCAGAACTGCGCATGGTGGTGGTGGCGCGGCTGCCACGCCCACGTCCTCCTCTCTTGGCGATACCCTTGCTGCCCCTGCCCAAACCGCGGCTGCCAGTGCCAGACATCGTATATTTTTAATATTATACAAATGAAAAATAAAACTTATGTATGTAAAGGCGGGTGGGACAAGTGGGGTACTTTAATGGGGTGGGACTGGTGATGGTGGGTGTGTGAGGTGACGGACAGGTGTACTCTACAGCAGAGATCGGTGTAGCGCTAACGAGAGAGTGCGAAGTGCGCACACAAAGACCCTAGCTGACGCTGACTGACGGTGTCCCTATACACAGACTACAGTACAAGTCAGCGAATACACAATAGAAGTAATATATAAACAATAGGACGGGTGTAGCACTAACGAGAGGGTGTGGACAGCGCAGACGTGCACTGCGCACACAAAGACCCTAGGTAACGCGGTGACGGACGGTACCTATACACAGACTAGAGTACAGTACACTACAGTACTACTAACTAAACAATAGAAGAATCTAGCTAAATAATACAACAGGTGTGACTAGATTACAGAGAGCAGATACAGCAGGACAGGTATAGCAGTAAAGCTGGGCCTTGCTAACTACAAAATAGTACAAATCTATCTAACACAGAAGTAGTAGTAGTACAGGAGTAGAGTAGGACAGGTGATAGCACAGGTAAGGTAACTAGAGACTAGAGCACAGAGCAGGGCAGGCTGCCTTGCCTAGGCACAGGGCCTAACTGCTGGCCGCAGGCCTGCAGCAGCACCAGTGACAGTCTCTCTCTCTCCCTAGTCCCCCTAGTAATCACCCAAACTAAGCTGCCTAAAATACAATCTATCTACAATACAAAGCAATACAGTTGAAGATCAAGTGTTGGAGTGTAAAAACGCTAGGTTTAGAACAATAGCAATGCACTTGCACACAGACAAAAAGCACTGGAGCAGTTCTCTCAGTACTATCAGTCAGTAAGTCGCAAGCAGGACGAGTGAGGCAAGATGGCGTCCGCTATTTATAGAGGGGGGCTTGGCCAGGCTCCCCCTCTGTGATTGGTTGCAGTCAGAGGGCTGGGAGCCCTCTGATTCGCTTGTGAGGACTCGAGGTGACATCTGGCGTGACGCTATCCGAGCTCGTGAAGCTATCCGAGCTCGGATAACTAGGATATCTCCGGATATCTGATTGCTATCCGAGTGTGCTCGCATAGCACAGCCCGGATAGCTAATACTATTCGAGCTCGGTATTCAAACTCGAATAGTGAAAAAAGAGCTAGGATATCCGAGTAACTCGGATATCCTAGCTCAGATGAGCATCACTACTGTTAAGGCGAGGCTACAAGATAAAATAATATTTGAGTGAACCTCAGCCAATCCCAGTGAGGATGTAACTGAAGACACAACCCTCTTTTTTGTCACTCTCCTGCTTCTATAGCAATGTAGAGGCCAGAACAAGGATCATATTAGAGGAATGGGTGGGAGTGGGACTGGCAATTGAAAATGTTTTTGACTCCTTTTTTAAATATTTACTAAGTGACACAGAATGGTAGGTTAGAGTTAAGAAGTCTTAGTGTCTTTTGAACTTTTCTTCATTGGTTTTTGAGCACTATACTATAATGTCAAGAATTTAGATTTATTCAAGATTAATTTAAAACCATGGGAAATGCCCCCAAAATTGAAAGAGTAATTATTAACTTGGTTTTGAAGCCAGTAATTGTTTTGTCCTATTGGCTTGCCTTAGTGATCCTCTACCTCAACCCACACTGAAGGCCATACGCTCAACCTCATATTCACTCGTCTCTGTTCTGTCACTGACATTACTAATGATCCACTACCACTCTCTGACCATAATTTCCTTAAAGAGAACCCGAGGTGGGAATTACTTTTACTATTGGGGCACAGAGGCTGGTTGTGCGCACTAAGACCAGCCTCTGTTGCCCCATCGTGTGTCTCCATGTCCCCCCTGCTCGCCGCTATACCCCCCGCATTGCTGGCGACACGCAGCGTGTCGCCAGCTCAATGTTTACCTTGCGCTGTCAGTCAGCGCTGCTCCCCTGCCTCCTCCGCATCGGCGCACCCGCCCGTGTCCCTTCCCTCCCGCTGATAGGAGGGAAGTGACGCGGCGGGTGGCGCCGATGCGGAGGAGGCGGGGGAGCGGCGCTGACTGACAGCGCAAGGTAAACATTGAGCTGGCGACACAGCCAGCAATGCGGGGGGTATAGCGGCGAGCAGGGGGGACATGGAGGCACACGATGGGGCAACAGAGGCTGGTCTTAGTGCGCACAACCAGCCTCTGTGCCCCAATAGTAAAAGTAATTCCCACCTCGGGTTCTCTTTAACTTCTCTCTCTCCTCCTCTTTTCCTACCACCCTGGCACAAGCACGATCACATACTCACAGAAACTATTGCAATCTTTCTCTAAAGCCCTGGCACCTCTCCTCACACAATCCTTCACTGACCCAGACTCAGCTACTATACACTACAACAGCTCCATTACAAAAGTCATGGATGACTTCGCCCCTCTCGCCAATGTCTGCCCTCGCCGTGTCTGTCACCAACCCTGGATGACCAAAGCCACTAAACAGTCAAAAAGATGCTCTAGAGTAGAGATGGCCCAAACCTCTGATTTTAGGTTCGCGAACCTCCGCAAATGTTCGCGAACTTGCGAACGTTCCCGAACCGCCATAAACTTCAATGGGGAGGCGAACTTTAAAAACTAGAAAAAATTATGCTGGCCACAAAAGTGATGGAAAAGATGTTTCAAGGGTTCTAAGACCTGGAGGGGGGCATGGATGAGTGGGATAGATGCCAAAAGTCCCAGGGGGAAATCTGGAGTTGACGCAAAGCAGCGTTTTAAGGGCAGAAATCACATTCAATGCTAAATTGCAGGCCTAAACTACTGCATGTGTATACATGATTTAGGGAGTGTAATTCTTCCTACCTTCCTCCCTCTCTCTCTCTGATTTTGTCTTCCAGGGATTTGTAGGCAGTCAAAAGCATGCTCACATATATTGGCCAGGAATCAAACTCAGGTTAACTGCTTGGAAGGCAGCTTTGCTCACCACTATACCACCATTGGCCAGAAATTTAAACCTAGGTCAACTAACATTACAGGCTGAAGCCAGCCATTTCATTCATCTCTTCAACTACAAGAAAGGTCCAGGAGTAGTCTTAGCTACCGTAATATCTATGTTACGGCAGGGCCCTTATTACACTTTCTCTTACAGAGCTATGGAAACCGTTTTGCCCATGCGATAAAGTGAGGTGCAAAAATTAAATCATGGCTACCAGGAGATGGTTTCAATCCATCATCCTCTGGGTTATGGGCCCAGCACACTTCTGCTGCACCATTCTGCAGTTTGTTTACGTTTGTATGCAATCTTCAAGTTTAAGAAGGGTACATTAGTTCCCTTCACAAAAGGTAAGGCTGTACCTGAACCACCAACCTTTCAGTTAACAGCCAAATGTACTAACCAATTATGCCAGACAGACTGTGTATACAGCTGCTGCTAAATGGCTATCTGGAATTCTCTTCGGACAACTGTTGAACACAAAAGGCAAGGTCGTCCCTGGGGGGATTTGAACCACCAACCTTTCGGTTAACAGCCAAATGTGCTAACTGATTGCACCACAGAGACTGTGTATGCAGTTGCTGCTAAATGATTTTATGGGGATGTATGTGTGTCTTTTGGAGGGAGGAAGTAAGTCTGGTCCAAAAAGTTTAACACCACTTTTTCCTACAACGAATCATTCACTGTGTGGCAGCAGAGTGGTGCAGTGGAAGTGTGCTGGGCCCATAACCCAGAAGTTTAAGGATTGAAACCATCCTCTGCTAGGTCTACTTTGTTTTTTTACACCTTGCTTTACCACATGGGCCAATCGGCGGCCATAGCCCCTTAAAGGGAAACTGAAGAGAGAGAGGTATATGGAGGCTGCCATATTTATTTCCTTTTAAGCAATACCAGTTGCCTGGCAGCCCTGTTGATCCTCTGCCTCTAATACTATTAGCCAAAGCCCCTGAACAAGCATGCAGCAGATCAGGTGTTTCAGACTTTAAAGTCAGATCTGACAAGACTAGCTGCATGCTTGTTTCTGCAGAAAAATAGACCAGCAGGGCTGTCAGGCAACTGGTATTGATTAAAGTGGACCCAAACCAAACATTTTTATTAATTACAAATATTGAGTTGCACCACTCTGACACATACAAAGATAAATAAACACTCCTTCAAACCTATGATCATTTCAGTGCATGCTTTTCCCCCTTATCTTTTCATAGCTAGGATTATACTGGGGGCAGCCATTAGCAATTCCTCCATTGCCGGACACCATCTACTCCACCAGTTTGCCGGAAAAATCCCAGCAATTTGAAAGGAAGGGAGGGGTTCCTCCAATAAATGTAAAATATTTTATTTTTGTCATCATGCAGCTGAAAAAAGGCTGCTATTTATTGTTATAATTTAGAAAATACATTTTATTTCTGAAATCTTGTATTTTTAATTTGGGTCCACTTTAAAAGGAAATAAATATGGCAGCCTCCGTATACCTCTTACTTCAGTTCCCCTTTAGGAGAAAGTGTCATTAGGGCCTTGCTGTAACATAGATTGTAGTGTAACTATTTAAACTAATGTACCCTTCTTAAACTTGAAGATTGTATACAAATATAAGCAGACTGCAGAGTGGCGCAGCAGAAGTGTGCTGGGCCCATAAACCAGAGGTTGATGGATTGAAACCATCCCCTGCTAGGCATGATTTAATTTTTGCACCTCGCTTTATCGCATGGGCAAAACGGTTTCCATAGCTCTGTAAGAGAAAGTGTAATAAGGGCCCTGCCGTAACATAGATATTACGGTAGCTAAGACAAGCAGTTGACCTGGGTTCAGTTCCTGGCCAATGTATGTGAGCTTGATTTAGACAGCCTACAAATCTCTGGAAGAAAAAATCAGAGAGGGAGAGGGAGGAAGCATCTCATATAAAATAGCCTTGAACAATTTCAGAAAAGCACTCTTTGTGGCAAAACAGTCCTATTTTTCTTCCCTTATATCTACCCATTTCCACAATCCAAAATTCTTTTTCAGCACCTTTAACTCTGTTCTCCATCCCCCTCCTCCTCCTCCTTTATCTTGCTTATCAGCTGAAGAATTTGCAACACACTTCACTGATAAAATTGATAAAATCCGAAGTTAATTCTCCATGCATCCCTCAAATCCCACCTCCACACCTCTCATTGACTGCTCTCTAACTGCCTTCTCTCCACTCTCTGAACATTCTCTCTACTCTATAATATCCAAAGCTCATCTAACCACCTGTTCTTTGGATCCTATTCCCTCCCATTTTATTCTGCAGCTATCCTCATCTCTCTTGCCTGCACTAACAACGCTATTTAACCTGTCCCTCTCTACTGGCATCTTTCTGTCCCCACTCAAAAAGGTTGTTGTGACAGCACTACTTAAAAAAACATCTCTAGATCCTACCACACTCGCAAACTACCGCCCAGCGTCACTTCTCCCATTTGCATCCAAATGACTTGAACTGCTAACTCCCTACCTGATCAGTTCCAGCCTGGCTGTCGCTCTAACCACCCCACAGAAACTGCCCTTATTAAAGTGGCCAATGATCTTCTTACAGCTAAATCCAAAGGTAGATTTTCCATATTCATCCTTCTTGACCTGTCATCAGCATTTGATACTGTTGACCACACCTTACTCCTACAAATACTTTCAAATGTAGGAAATAAAGGGCCTCACTCTCACATGGTTATCTTCCTACCTCTCTGGAAGGTCCTTTACAGTCTCCTACTAAGATCAGATCTCTTCTCCTTATGCTTTGTCTGTCTGGGTTCCTCAAGGCTCTGTCCTTGGTCCGCTCCTCTCTTCCATCTACATGCACGGTCTTGGTGACTTAATCAACTCATTTGGGTTTTAATACCACCTGTATGCAGACGATACACAACTGTACCTCTTGGCCCCAGACCTTAAAGAGAAACTCCGACCAAGAATTGAACTTTATCCCAATCAGTAGCTGATACCCACTTTTACATGAAAAATATAATGATTTTCACAAACAGACCATCAGGGGGCGCTGTATGACTGATTTTGTGCTGAAACCCCTCCCACAAGAGGCTCTGGTACCGTACGGTACTCTGGGCAAACTGCCACAATGTAACAATGACACACACAGGAAATGGCTGTTTATAGCTGTCTGTTAAAGCCAGAACAGCTACATAATCTGCCCACAGTAACAATGTCACCATGTAATACATGTCAGAATGTGAATCTGGGAGAGGAAAGATTTTACAATGAGCAAACTCTGACTAAATCATGTATACATAATTATTGTAAAAATTAAGCACCTTTTTATATTAAATTATTTTCACTGGAGTTCCTCTTTAACTCCCTCCTCAAACGTGTTCCAGACTGCTTGTCTGCTATATCCTCCTTCATGTCCTCTCGCTTCTTAAAACTTAATATAAGTAAAACAGAGCTAATCATTTTTCCACCGTTTCTGTCCACCTCTCTGCCTGAAGTTACAATAAATGTTAATAACACTCCCATAACTTCAGTTTCCAAAGCACGGTGCTTGGGGGTAATATTCTACTCATCTCTCTCTTTTATTCCTCATGTTCATTCCATAACCAGCTCCTGCCATCTCCAACTCAAAAACATATCTCAAATCCAACCTTTTCTCACTTAAGACACAACTAAAATGTTAATACATGCTCTTATAATATCTCGTCTGGACTACTGCAACATACTACTTTGTGGACTACCTCCTAACAGACTAGCCTTGCTCCAGTCGGTACTGAACTCAGCTGCTCATCTCATTCATCTTTCTTTTCGATCTTCCTCTGCTGACCCTCTCTGTCAAACTCTTCACTGGCTGCCAATTAACCAGAGGATTCAGTTTAAACTTCTAACCCTAACCTACAAAGCTCTCCACAATCTCTCTCTCCGGTACATCTCCTCACTAATTTCCAGATACAAACCCAACCGCAATCTCAGATCTGGACACGATCTTCTGTTGTCCTCCTCTATAATTACCTCCTCACGTTCATGTTTACAAGATTTTGCACGCGCTTCACCCCTCCTCTGGAATGCATTCCCACAACACATCCGTCACTTGCCAACCTTTGTTACACTTAAATGCTCTCTAAAAACGAATCTGTTCCAACAAGCATATGCGCTACCCTAGGCCACTTCCCTTTGTCCTAAGACCAAATTGCCCTCCTACTAGATATCCTAAAACACACTGCCTCTATACAAGTGGTGTGAAAAACTATTTGCCCCCTTCCTGATTTCTTAATCTTTTGCATGTTTGACACACTTAAATGTTTCTGCTCATCAAAAAAACGTTAACTATTAGTCAAAGATAACATAATTGAACACAAAATGCAGTTTTAAATGATGGTTTTTATTATTTAGTGAGAAAAAAAAAACTCAAAACCTACATGGCCCTGTGTGAAAAAGAAATTGCCCCCTGAACCTAATAACTGGTTGGGCCACCCTTAACAGCAATAACTGCAATCAAGCGTTTGCGATAACTTGCAACGAGTCTTTTACAGCGCTCTGGAGGAATTTTTCCACACTCATCTTTGCAGAATTGTTGTAATTTAGCTTTATTTGAGGGTTTTCTAGCATGAACCGCCTTTTTAAGGTCATGCCACAACATCTCAATAGGATTCAGGTCAGGACTTTGACTAGGCCACTCCAAAGTCTTCATTTTGTTTTTCTTCAGCCATTCAGAGGTGGATTTGCTGGTGTGTTTTGGGTCATTGTCCTGCTGCAGCACCCAAGATCGCTTCAGCTTGAGTTGACGAACAGATGGCCGGACATTCTCCTTCAGGATTTTTTGGTAGACAGTAGAATTCATGATTCCATCTATCACAGCAAGCCTTCCAGGTCCTGAAGCAGCAAAACAACCCCAGACCATCACACTACCACCACCATATTTTACTGTTGGTATGATGTTCTTTTGCTGAAATGCTGTGTTACTTCTACGCCAGATGTAACGGGACACGCACCTTCCAAAAAGTTCAACTTTTGTCTCGTCGGTCCACAGGGTATTTTCCCAAAAGTCTTGGCAATCATTGAGATGTTTTTTTAGCAAAATTGAGACGAGCCTTAATGTTCTTTTTGCTTAAAAGTGGTTTGCACCTTGGATATCTGCCATGCAGCTCGTTTTTGCCCAGTCTCTTTCTTATGGTGGAGTCGTGAACACTGACCTTAATTGAGGCAAGTGAGGCCTGCACTTCTTTAGATGTTGTCCTGGGGTCTTTTGTGGCCTCTCGGATAAGTTTTCTCTGCGCTCTTGGGGTAATTTTGGTCAGCCGGCCACTACTGGGAAGGTTCATCACTGTTCCATGTTTTTGCCATTTGTGGATAGTGGCTCTCACTGTGGTTCGCTGGAGTCCCAAAGCTTTAGAAATGGCTTTATAACCTTTACCAGACTGATAGATCTCAATTACAGTACTTTTGTTCTCATTTGTTCCTGAATTTCTTTGGATCTTGGCATGATGTCTAGCTTTTGAGGTGCTTTTGGTCTACTTCTCTGTGTCAGATAGCTCCTATTTAAGTGATTTCTTGATTGAAACAGGTGTGGCAGTAATCAGGCCTGGGGGGGACTACAGAAATTGAACTCAGGTGTGATAAACCACAGTTACGTTATTTTTTTAACAAGGGGGGCAATCACTTTTTCACACAGGGCCATGTAGATTTGGAGTTTTTTTCCTCACTAAATAATAAAAACCATCATTCAAAACTGCATTTTGTGTTCAATTATGTTATCTTTGACTAATAGTTAACGGTTTTTGATGAGCAGAAACATTTAAGTGTGACAAACATGCAAAAGAATAAGAAATCAGGAAGGGGGCAAATATTTTTTCACACCACTGTATATTTGTTGTATACTACCCCTCCTCTTGTTCCCCCCTTTCCCTGTAGATTGTAAGCTTGCAAGGGCAGCGCTCTCTCCCCTTTTTGTGTCTTGGAAATCATTATACATTTTATTCATCATGTTACTTTTATCACTGTCATTACCACTTCTGTATTTTGTGTTCTGTATTTTGTATCATTTTTGTATTTTGTCACTAATTATGTATCTTGTATATAGGTGTACACCATTGTCTGTATTATTATGTACCCCATGTTTGTTTCTTACTTTGTACAGCGCCACGGAATATGTTGGCGCTTTCTAAATCAATAATAATAATAATCCACCATCTCATGGCCCCCAGCAATAGCAGACTCTTTCCAACTCATTGTTCTCTCTTAATCCGATGTGATGATACTGGGGACCCCAGGATCATCAATATTCATGCCAAAGATTTGAACGTGAGCAGTTCAAGCAAGGTCAGGCAAACAGCAAACTAGTTAGATCAAAACAGAAAGACAAACTCTAAAATGCACAGACACACTCCGAGCAGAGTACACAGCAGTATCCTGTCAGATTTTACTGTAAATAGGCCAGGTTGTGATTCAATAAGGTCATAGCCTGCACCTGCAAGTTGTTCATGCACATCGCCATAATTGCTTGCACCAATTCTCAAACATCTGCACACTACACAAGTTGCTTAATTCATCTGTGCACACACAATGTAATTTGCATAAACTGCTAGTGGCTTCTAAGTCACACCCAAAAAAATAGACCAGCTGGCCCTCCCTGAGTAGGTAAGTCATATATTCTGAATCAAACAGTCATGAGTATGTAGATCAGGGACTCCTAATTAATTCTAATTTCACTGATTGTAGGTTGTTCAGGTGCAACCTAAATCTGCTGAAGTCAGGGGCACAAGTGTGGAGCCACTCTGAATTGCAAATATTTGTATAGCGCTTTTCTCCTTTCGGACTGAAAGCGCTCAAGAGATGCAGCCACTAATGACGTGCTCAAGAAGCCACCCTGCAGTGTTAGAGAGTCTTGCCTTGAACTCCTCACTGAATAGTTACTGACCATAGCCAGGATTCAAACTTGGTCTCCCATTGCAGTATCCTATTCCTTACCAGTACACTAAACAGACACTATTAGAATTGGAATTAGAATTATAATGTCATGTAATCATTGATCATGACACAGCAAAAATGTTGCTAATTGATTGTAGCTGAAAAGAACAATAATTTGAGCTCCTAACAAAGTTCTTGAAAGACACACCGGCCCATATGCCATTAACTTTTCCTCCTAAGTTTTCTCCTATGAGATAAGATTTCTTCTTCTATTTAAAATACATTTTCAGCACTTTGCAATTTAAAAAGTATCCAAAAGTAGGTGAAAAAGTACTATAAAAATTATTTTGAGCATTGTATTCCTTGCTAGTGGTTTAAAGGGCATTTAATTGACACGTTTGAAATTATCACTTAAGAGAAAACTCAGGAGAAAAAGTTAATTGCATATGGGACACTGGCCCTTATGCAATTGTAACAAATGGTGTCAGCACACCTAGAATATCTGATTATTGGTGATCTGCAGTATCACCAATAATACAGATGCTATACCCGATTATGTGTGATCTGCAGAATCACCAATAATACCAGTATAGCTTGACACAGGACACCTAATGTAGTGTAAGTGTTTGGTGCAACAGTAAGATAAGTGATCTCCCGAGGAGCGGGAGATACAGACACCACTGCAGCCGAGAATTCCCTGAAGAGCAGGGAATTGAACTGCACTGCAGCCAGTGGACACCTGAGGAGCAGGTGGCCACTGACTATGTCGAAACTAACCTCTTTAAGAGGAAGAGATGGAGACTGTACTGCAGCCAGGGATTCCCTGATGGATTTGGAAATTAGGCCGTACTGCAGCCAAGGATTCCCTGATGGGCTGGGAATCAGACTGTACTGCAGCCAGTTGACTCCTATGGGTTAGAGCCCTCTGACTGGACTGCAGGAGGTCTTCCTGTGGAGCAGATAGCCTTTTCAGTAAATGGACACCTAGAGGGTTGGTGCCGTAGGGAATACAGTGAGGCTGCTCACCAAAGGCACGAGTGACAGCCAGAAGGGTCATACAGGCCGAGTCGGCAACACACGAGCAGATAAAGTACATAAACAGAAGACTGATATGGTATCCGGGTTCAAGCAAGATTGGCAATGGGTAGACAGATAGGCAAGGTACCGAATCAGTTGGCAGGAGAGTGGTCAGCCAAGCCAGGGATCATAACAGGTAACCGTATAGCACAATCCTAGTAAGAGGTGTGAGGTCCTTGGTCTCAACACCCAGGAACTAGTCTAAATAATAACAGCAGTAACACAGTTCCTAATCTTAAGTGTGAGGTCCTTGGTCTCAACACCCTGGAACTAGTCTATATAATAACAGTAGTAACACAGCTCCTAAACTTAGGTGTGAGGTCCTTGGTCTCAATACCCGGGAACTAGTCTAGATAATAACAGTAGCAACACAGTTCCTAATCTTAGGTGTGAGGTCCTTGGTCTCAACACCCGGGAACTAGTCTAGATAATAACAGTACAATAATACAATAGAGGTAAAGCAAAATCTGGCTAAGTGTGAATTCCCAGGTCCACCTGGTTCTAACACACTGTAAGATCTGACTGAGGTCTGAGTGCTCACACGTAAGTATTCGCAATGACAGACAACCTGCAATTGAGAAGCAAGTCCTATATATACTTGCAGCGCTCCGCAGCGCCGCCCCAGCCACTCAGCCAATCCGGAGTCCAGCTGGGATCAGCTGATTGGCCTGATCAGCTGATTCTCTTTCTGCTGGCATAAAGGTCCTGTCGCCTGGCGTGCGCGCGTAGCTCTCCATCTGTGTGCACCAGAAGGACCAGGCGAATCAATGACATGTTGCTGCACGGAAAACGCTTGCACGCGGAGACAGCCGCCCTGCCGCTTGCCCCGCGCAGCGGTGTCTCTGCTATTAATTACAGCAATTCACTTTTTCTCCTGAGTTTTCTCCTGGGAGATAATTTTCATATTCTCTTTACAATAACTTTTAAGCAATTTACAATTGGAAAAAGTACCCAAAAGTTGAAGAAAAAGTACTATCAAATTTATTTTGAGTATTTGCTTGCTTGCTGGTGGTTGAAAAGGCATTTTATTGGCAAGTTTGAAAATATCACCAAGGAGAAAACTCAGGGAAAAAAATGAATTGCATATGGGCCACTATAATCAACAGGCAAATCAAAGACCAATTCATCACTCATCAGCAGTTTCAAGTAGAAATGTAAAGTACCAGCTGGTCAGTACTTGGAATAGTCAGTCCACCATTGGTCAAACTCCACACTTATTCAAACAAAAAGCACACCTAAATTAGGTAGAAATAAACTTTAGTTTATGGAGCGAATACTATAGTAAATGTGAATAAAGAAATAGTTTATTCACTACTTAATTCAGGTAAAGTCCCAGGATTGTGTTTGTGTGAATGTGGCATTTGCCCAACGGTACATTGGGTCTTCCTTAGTGGTGCTCATAATGGGTCAATTACGATTACGCAAAATCTTGCTGAATTTTTCACAATTATGAATTGTGTAAATTGCGATTACATTACGTACAGCATACTACATTTGTGAATCGTGCTTACTCCTGTAATTACGCAATTACACATAATTTGCATTTAATGTGTTAAAAAATTGCATCTATTCACCAGTTCACTGCGCATGTGCAACAATTAGTTAAATATTCAATGCGAAAAATGCATTTGCATGCGAACAAAATTATTGTTTTGCATTCATCAGCTCGCATACTGCACATGTGTGGCTATTATTTAAATATTCACCATTTATGCCACGCGGACGTGAGCCTCACATCCACAGCAGCAGTTGCTAGAGCCACAGGGACGCACTTGTCACGTCCCTGCAGTTTGGGGGTGTTTTCACGCGATCCTGCGGGCAAATGCCCATGATCATGATGTTGCTAGTAGCCGGGGCATTGGCTGCAGGGGACAAAAGTCCCCTGTGCCAATGCAAACTTGTCCGCCGAAATTAAACACTGTTTTTGTTCAAAAACAGTGTTTGTTCTTAAATAAGGCCGACATAGCGGCTATCTCCGCGTATCAGCCGGCGACCTCTGCCGCGCAGCTACATGCTGCTCCTGCCTGGTCCTTCTAGTGCACACAGATTGAGAGCTACGCGCGCGCCAGGCGACAGGACCTTTATGCAAGTAGAAGGGGAGTCAGCTAATCAGCCGGTCAGCTGACTCCAGCTCTGTTCCAGATTGGGTGAGTGACTGGGGTAGCGCTGTGGAGCGCCTTTGAGTATATATAGGACCAGCCTGTCAGTTGCTGGTTGTCTGCTGTTGCAAACGCTAACGTGCTAGCGCTCAGACCTTAGTCAGATCTCACAGTGTGTTAGAACCAGCTGGAGCTGGGAATTCACACTTAGCCAGTTTCTGTTGATAGCTTAAAGTACTAGGGCATTGTGATACTTGTGTACTATTAGTCTAGATCCCAGGTGTTGAAACCAAGGACTTCACACCTAGACTAGGATTGCTATATTGTTACTATTATCTGTTATGACCCTCTGCTTTCCTGACTACTCTCCTGTTTGCTGATTCGGTACTTCTGCCTATATGATTACTGCTGCCGACACTGCCTGTACCTAACTCTGAATCAGCCTTCTGTCTTTGTACCTTATCTGTCCGTACGTTACTGACCCAGCTTGTCTGACCTCTCTATTCCCACTAGTGGGTTCCCCACTAGTGTGGAATGGCTAGAGCTGGCACCTGCCTTCTAGGTTTCCAGTCCTGCAGCACAGTTTGCAACACTTGCTCCCCAAGTGTCTGTTAGCTGCTGTAGAGTCTGAATCACCCGCTTCTCGGGTGATTGTCTTTGTAGCTCAGTCAGTGGTCCCTGCTCTTCAGGTGTCCACTGGGTGCAGTACAGTCTGAATCCCCTGCTTCTCAGGGGATCCCTGGCTGTAGGTTCATCTGCAATCACCTGCTCCTCAGGTGATCATTCCTGCAGCACAGTCAGTGGTCCCTGCTCCTCACGTGTCCACTGGATGCTGTACTATCTGAATCCCCTGCTCCTCAGGAGATTCCTGGCTGCAGTGTAGTCTTCTATCCCCTGCTCCTCAGGTGACATTCCTTGCAGTACAGTCAGTGGTTCCTGCTCCTCAGGTGCCACTGGCTGCAGTGCAGTCGGAGTTCCCTGCTCCTCAGGGAATTCTTGGCTGCAGTATTGTCTGAGTCTCCCGCATCTCGGGAGATCTCCTCTTCTTGTTACTGTTGCACCAAAACACTGCAGATCACCAATAATCGCTGCAAAGATCACTGCAGATCATCAATAATCAGAAAAATCTGTGTTGCTGACACCAATTGTTACAGCAATACATTGTTTCCTATGAAGTGTACTTGTACGCTACATAGTATTTTGCTCAACGGGACATCTTGTGGCCAAATAGTAAAATTACATCTACAGTCTTTAGGGAATTAAAAAAAATAATATGTATGTCAAGAGGGCAATATTATTATAAATTTATGGGCTAAAAATTTGCGATGAATGTAAAACTGAAAAAAATGTACCTTTTATTTCCAAATAAAATATTGTCACCATACATTATACTAGAGATATAATTTTAACGTTGCAATAACAGGGAAAAATGTCCAAATAAAATGTGTGGGTTTTAATTACGGTTGCATGTGGTATTTTAAAACTATAATGGCCGAAACCTGAGAAATAATGATTTGTTTCCAATTGTTTCTTAATTATTCCCATTAAAATGCATTTAGAATAAAATAATTAACATAATTTACGACCCAAAGAAAGCCTAATTGGTAGCGGAAAAAACAAGGTATAGATCATTTATTTGTGATAAGTAGTGATAAAGTTATTGGGGAATAAAGGGAGGAGCGCTGAAAGGGGAAAATTCCTCCTGTCCATAGGGTGAAAAATACCCGTGGGCTGAAATGGTTAAATGTGAAAAATGTGTTCGTATTTGAAATAAAAAACTGATCGTTTTTGCTGACCTACTAGAGAGCATAGCTCTCACTGATTGTGTTCTGTGATTATGTATTTGTAGATAGCTGTGTTTTTCTTCTATTATGCACTTTGCACCCTAAGCACTTTTTCATTATAGCCCTGACGACGGCTCTATTTTTAAGGAGCCGAAACATGTCGGTTTTAGGTGGAGGGTTTTGTACTATTTGAAATAACTCAGCATATGTACTCATTTAGTGCTGGTAGGGGGTTTGTTAAGAATTGACCATAAAATACAGAACTTCTCTTCTAAGATATATTAATTTTTTCTACCACCCTACTAGGTTAATGTGAATTAAATTTAAATACAAATCAAATTCCTAAATATGGAAAAAATTTTACTGTTACAAATAAAAGTTATATTTTAGGAAGGTCTCATACAAGGTCTGCTAAATGTGTTGAATTTCGTGCTCATAGAGTCGCTGTATAGCGCGGGCGTGCGGAGACAGGACCTTTATGCTGGAAGAAGGCGCATCAGCTGACCTGCCGGTCGGCTGACGTCAGAGGTGACTCACGCCGCTCGAATTGGCTGATTGGTAAGGGGTGCGGCTGTGAGCTCTCCTCGGCTTCTTAAGCCTTAACTGGTCATTGGCAACTTGTCTGCTGTTGCGAATACACTCCTGTTAGCGCTCAGACCTTAGACTAGTATCCGGTGTGCTTTGATCTGGGAGGAAACCAGGGATTTCACCCAATATTGTTATATTGTATTACTGATTACCTGTGTATCAGGGCCGGATTTGTGAGAAGGCCCCCAAAGCCCAGGACTAGGGCGACAAAATTTGCTACAGTGTGTGGGGCGGGTGACGGGTAACTGCACCTGTCACCCTCCTCCACGACCACGATGTGTCCGAAGCTGATGAGCCAGCCACTCGCAACTGTCCGCAACCGCCCGCCCCGCTGGCTGCATTGCTCCACGTGTGATGTGTGCAAGTGGAGGCGGCCGCGGTTGCCTGGCAACTAGGAGGAGGGAGCCTGAAGAGGAGGAGATCGGAGGTGTGCGCGGCTACAATGGAGTGAAGCTGCCTGGAATCAAACGAGTCTGCCTGCACCAGTGGCAGCCAGTATGCAGACTCGTGTTTCCGAATCCCAGGCAGTTCAGGCTACAGACTTTAAACTTAAGTCGCGGCAGGGAGAGTGGACGGATCTTGCGTAAGGGTAAATCAACTTCACTGACATGACTATGCTTGTGACGTCACATCAGCATAGTGTAGGCTAGGAGACTTTAGTGGATGGGGAGGTCTCGCGGTGCAGCTGGGGCTGATAGATGCATGAAAGCCCCAGTGCACAGGCAGGTAGGAGAACGAGTCCCTATTCTCTCCAGCTTTCACTGTCTGCACCCTGCACTTTAGACTTGAATGTAAGTGACCATCACCACAAGCTGTGCCTGTGTATGTTGCAGATGCTGCCCAGCTTCCTTTCCTCCTCGAGTCACAGGACACTATTCTGCCTCCATCCCCGTGGCTTCAGCTTGAGTAGGATCTCTCTCTCCCCCTTTTCTGTTTAGCACTCGGCAGCCTCTATATATCTCTGGCAGCTATCGTCATGACTCACTGGTCAGATGAGGTCAAAGGTCTTACAGCTGCCGTGCTGCTGGAGCTTACATTCCTTAACCAGGTAGCATGTGGAGGAAGGAGAAAGCTTTAGTAAGACACTCTCTCTCTCTTCCCCTCTCTCTCTCTGCCCCCCTCCCTCTCTTTCTCCCCCTCTCTCTCTGCCCCCCTCCTTCTCTTTCTCCCCATCTCTCCCTGCCCCCTCTCTCTCTTTCTCCCCCTCTCTCTCTGCCCCCCTCCTTCTCTTTCTCCCCATCTCTCCCTGCCCCCTCTCTCTCTTTCTCCCCATCTCTCTCTGCCCCCCTCTCTCTATTTTTCCCCATCTCTATCTGCCCTCTTCCCCATCTTTCTCTCCTTCCCAACCCTCTTTCTCCCCATCTCTCTCTCCTTCCCATCCCTTTTTCTCCTCATCTCTGTCTGCTCCCCTTCCTCTTTCTCCCTATTTCCCTCTGCTCCTCCCTCTCTCTCTGCCCCCCCCTCTCTTTCTCAACATCTCTCTCTGCCCATCCCTCTCTTTCTCCCCCCCCCCCTCTCTTTTTGCCAGTCTCTCTTTGCTACCCCTCTCTTTGCCCCCCCCGATTACCGATTGGGCCCCCTCCGGGAACCAGCCACCCGGCCCCGCAACTGGAACCCCTCCGTGCTGCAACTCCTCTCAGCACTCTGCTGACAATGCAGCAGCATGTGATCCAGCCCAGATGAGCGAGCAAGCAGCGGCCGTTGCTATGGCGATGTGGCCACATGCGAGCCCCGCTCTCTCCAGCCCAGCCTGTGCAGTCAGACGCAGACTGATGATGTCAGCAGCATGACGCATGCTGCTGACATCAGTCTACGTCTGACTGCACAGACTGGGCTGGAGTGAGCAGAGCTGGCACGCGGCCACATCGCCATAGCAATGGCCGCTGCTTGCTCGCTTATTCGTCTGGGCAGGATCACATGCTGCTGCATCGTCAGCAGAGTGCGGAGAGGAGTTGAGGCACGAGGGGCTCCAGCCAGGGAGCGGCTGATAGAATGTAAGATGCTGGCTCCTCGGTTGGCTGATGGGGCCCTTAGACTCTTACTGGGGCCCCAGGCTAATGCTTGATTTGCCTGGTCGGTAATCCGGCCCTGAGATCAGCCAATAATCAGACGTCTGTGTGCTACACCAATCGTTACATTTTTATTAAAATTTGCCTGACAACTCCTTTAAGCCACGAACAACCAAGAAAATACTCAGAATAATTTTGAGAGTTGTTTTCACCTACATTTCTGCACTTTTTTCTTAGCAGAGTTTTGTCATTTTAAACAGGAAAGGTAAATTGCATTTGGCACTGTGAGAAAACGCGGAAAAGCCGCCGTGTGTGCTGACAGCAAGGCGGCTAATTCTGCGGCCAGCACGGCGGTTTGCACGCAGAAGCATGCGTCTGGTACTGGGAGTGAACGCGGAAAAGCCGCTGCATGTATTGATAGCAAGGCGGCTGGTTCCGCGTCCAGTGCGGCGGTTTGCATGTGGCAACATGTGGCTGGTGTGGCTGGGTCTGTTAGTTCACACAGGTGGATGGAGAGCTACACGCGCGCGCGCCAGAAGTCAGGACCTTTATACCAGCAGGAGATGTATCAGCTGATCAGGATGATCAGCTGATTCCTGCTGGACTCCTGATTGGCTGAGTGGCTCGGGCGGGGCGGCAGAGTCCTGCTATATACAGCTTGCTTGCCAGTTGCTGGTTGTCTGCCGTTGCGAACACTACGTGGAAGCACTCAGACCTGTCATGATCGCTGCTGCAGCAGGTACTGCTGGCAGTAGTAGTGCTGCAGCTCAGGCAGTTCTGATCTCTTTCCATGCAAGCTGCATAGCTTTGTCTGTCTTTCCCTGCTGTCAGCTTGTGACTGATTATCATTCACCTGTGTGGGAATCTGCATGCCTGCTCCCATTGGATGACCTCAGTAAAAAAAGATCTGCTTCCTGCAGGACTCCTCGGGTTATCATAGCTTCAGTTTAAGCCTGTCTTGCTATTGCTTCGGCCCCAGATCGTGTTTCTTGTTCTAAAGATACTTTGCTGGTCTTGCATCATATATTGGTTCATTGCCAATATATATGCATACAAGCACGTTTATTATTTTCCTTGTATTCGTGTTACGTTGATACATCAGTGTCGCTGATGTATACGTACACGAACTGTTTATATCCTGTGTTCAGTTAGTCAGCTTTCCAGCACGTTTTGGTAGTTTGCGCGTATCGTGATCACCCGTGCTGAGTTAGTTATCCTGCTCCTGGTTCTGTTTGTGGATTGCATTCATCTCTGCGAAGAGATAACGAATCCTTCTGAATCCTGTTCTGTTACCGTTTGTGGATTGCGTTCATCTCTGCGAAGAGATAGCGAATCCTTCTGAGTCCTGTTCCCTGTGTTTCTCCAGTCCTAGTCAGTGTTCCTGCTTATGTCATATATCGGTTCATTGCCGATATATACATATGTTAGTCAGACGTTATAAATAGTTTCATTGATAGCTGTAATTGTAATACGCTAGGAAAACATACTTATTGTATTTTTGTCTGTGTTACGTTCATCTATCTTGATCCTGCTATTTCCTGACTATCCTGTCCTGTCTTTGTGAGGCACGCCATCGCTGCAAACGCATTGGCTGCCTCATTCCAGTCTGTCTTGTTGTGGATGCTTGCTGTCACTAAGTAGAGGCTAGTTAAGCAAGCGTTCATTCTGTCTACCTGTCCTGATCTCCTCAGTTCTGGTTTATGCGCTCAGCGCTACCTTGCGCTGAGACGTTATCGCGAAAGTATTGTTTGTGGCTGTCGGATCTGCACCGGCTCTGTGCGCCACAATCTCCTATTGGTGTCAGTCCTCCCCTCCACTATACTAGGGATAGCCTGTTTCCTTGTGCTAGTGTGTGTACCTCCTTCACATCAGCTCATGCGTTGCATGCTGACTGTGGAGAATACACCACCAAGCCTAACAAGACCTTAGTCAGATCCAACAGTGTGTTTGAACCAGGAGGACCTGGGAATTCACACTGAGCCAGATTACTTGTGTTATCATTCTGTTATACTTCAGACTAGTTCCAGGGTGTAGAGACCACGGACCTCACACCCAAGACTAGGGAACTTGTGTTATCATTCTGTTATACTTCAGACTAGTTCCAGGGTGTAGAGACCACAGACCTCACACCCAAGACTAGGGAACTTGTGTTATCATTCTGTTATACATCAGACTAGTTCCAGGGTGTAGAGACCACGGACCTCACACCCAAGACTAGGCATTGTTTGATATTTGTTACGACCTGTTGCTTTCCTGACCATCCCTCTGCTCTCTGATTCGGTACCACGCATATCTGATATTCTGTTGCCAAACCCTGCTTGCCTTGGATACCGAATCAGCCTTCTGTCTTTGTACTTTGTCTGTCCGTGTGTTGCCGACCTGGCTTGCCTGACCTCGAGAGCTATCTCTCTCCACAAAAGAGATAGTCTCCAGATGAGTCAGTGACATCCACCTTCAGGTGTCACTCACTCTCTGGCCCATCCTACCTTCAGCCTGACTCCACCCTTTGGAGAGTCTCAGGCTGCTGGAGGGTTTCTGTACTCTATAGCAGTACCTCCTGTATTGCCAAAAGCCACCTGCTCATCAGGTGGATTACTCAAAGTCATACTGTTACACCAAACACTCAATATATATCTATTCAGAGGTGTCCAGAGGTTAGTACCATATCTGTATTATTGGTGATTCTGCAGATCATCCATAATCAGGTATAGATCTGTATTCTTGGTGATACTGCAGATCACCAATAATCAGATTCTCTCTGTGTGCTGACACCGATCGTTACAGGCACCTTATGGGATACAAGTGGGAATTATCATTGGAAGCAACTGTTTGGAGTTCATATATATAAATTCATAGTTTAATTCAAAAACATATGTGGGTGATAGAGATGGCCCGAATGTTTTACATGCGAACGGTTCCAGGCGAACGTTCGGTGGTTCGCGTTTTCTTTTGCGGAAGTTCGATTCGCCCCATAGTGTGCCATTAGGGTCAACTTTGACCCTCTACATCACAGTCAGCAGGCACATTTTAGCCAATTAGGCTACACTCTCTCCTGGAGCAGGCAGCCCCGGGCTTTACACTCACTCGTGCGCCTGCATTACTTAGTGAAGGGACAGCTGCTGGCAGACTCTCATAGTGAAAGATTAGTTAGGCTCTTGTAGGCTTGTTAGCTTGCTCCTGGATGATTGTTATTGCTAAAATAGCAATTTTGAGAGCTAATGTTCTCCTAATGTGGTTTTTTTTTGTGTTGCCCACTGACACTGCATTATACAGCCCTATCTGTTGCAGTTGGACCTTGGTAATTGTTATTACTGTGCAAGCCAGGCCCTGCCTAACTACCTATACGGGGACACCTACCTATGCCTACCCACCTACCTATACTAGGGCACCTACCTATGCCTACCTACCTATACTGGGTGTCCTACCTATGCATAGCTAACTACTGGGGCACCTACCTATGCCTATCTACCTATACTGGGACACCTACCTATGCCTACCTACCTACTCTGGGTCTCCTACCTATGCCTAGATAACTACTAGGGCACCTACCTCTGCCTATCTACCTATACTGGGACACCTACCTATGCCTACCTACCTATACTGGGACTCCTACCTATGCCTAGCTAACTACTGGGGCACCTACCTATGCCTATCTACCTGTACTAGGACACCTACCTATGTCTACCTACCTATACTGGGTCTCCTACCTATGCCTAGCTAACTACTGGGGCACCTACCTATGCCTACCTACCTATACTAGGGCACCTACCTATGCCTACCTACCTATAATGGGTCTCCTACCTATGCCTAGCTAACTACTGGGGCACCTATCTATGCCTATCTACCTATACTAGGGCACCTATCTATGCCTATCTACCTATACTAGGGCACCTACCTATGCCTACCTACCTATAATTAGTCTCCTACCTATGCCTAGTTAACTACTGGGGCACCTACCTATGCCTATCTACCTATACTTGGGCACCTACCGATGCCTACCTACCTATAATGGGTCTCCTACCTATGCCTAGCTAACTACTGGGGCACCTACCTATGCCTACCTACCTATACTGGGTCTCCTACCTATGCCTAGCTAACTACTGGGGCACCTACCTATGCCTATCTACCTATACTGGGACACCTACCTATGCCTACCTACCTATACTGGGTCTCCTACCTATGCCTAGCTAACTACTGGGGCACCTACCTATGCCTACCTACCTATTCTGGGGCACCTACCTATGCCTACCTACATACAAGAAGATAATAAGGTCGTTACTTCATTGTGGACAGACCAAATTTGTTCAGCTGGACAGTCACAGTTGTTCTATCATTGAGCTACCACAGCCCGGTGACCATATGGGCTTGAACACCGACATGGCCGGCACTCTCACCATGGTGCGCACCAGTCCATCACGGCCGTCACTACGCAAACAGCTGTTTGCGGTGTGTTACACAGTGAGTTTGGTGTGTCAGTGTGAAGCAGAACTCTAATTACACTCCCTGATTGATGTATACACATGCAAGATGTTTGAAAGCACTTTAGTCCTGCAATTTAGCATTCAATGTGATTTCTGCCCTTAAAACGCTGCTTTGCGTCAAATCCAGATTTTTCCCCGGGACTTTTGGCATCTATAGCACTCCGCCATGCCCCCCTCCAGGTGTTAGACACCTTGAAACATCTTTTCCATAAGTTTTGTAGCCAGCATAAATGTTTCTAATTTTCAAAGTTTGCATCCCCATTGAAGTCTATTGTGGTTCGCGAAAGTTCGTGTGAACCGAACCTTTTGCGGAAGTTCACAAACCCCGTTCACGAACCTAAAATCGGAGGTTCGGGCCATCTCTAGTGGTTGATCAAGATTGTAACTACACCCCACCCCCCACCCCTGGCACAAATCTCATCATGGGCTCAAAATGATAACACTATTTACCACCATAGCAAGAGTGGCCAGTAGAGATGGCCCGAATGGTTCGCCAGCGAACAGGAACCGGTGAACTTGAACTTCCGGAAACTTTTCCGGAAGTTTGATTCACCTCCATAGTACATCATTAGGGTCAACTTTGACGCACTACATAACAGTCAGCAGGAACATTGTAGCCAATCAGGCTACGCTCCCTCCTGGAGCCCCCCCCCCCCCCCCCCCTTATAAAAGGCAGGCAGTGCCAGGCTTTTCACTCACTCGTGTGCCTGCAGTAATTAAAGAAGGGAGAGCTGCGGACGAGAGAGATATAGGGAAAGCTTAGTTAGGCTCTTGTAGGCTTGTTCACCTGCTCCTTGCTGATTCTTATTGCTATAAAAGCACCCCTCAACATTCAGTGACTACCTGTGTGTGTGACAGGCAGCTGCACATTTGTAATCTTATTCACTGCACCAGTTCACTGTTCAGTGCACCTACCTACCTACCTACCTACCTACCTACCTACCTACCTACCTACGTGAGCGTACACATTGTTAATACCACCAGTTATTGCACCTGTTCACGGTACCTGTGTGTGTAGGTGACAGCTGCACATTTGTAATTCCAATCACTGCAGTGCATACCAGTAACCTGTTCAGTGCACCTACGTGAGCGCAAGCAGTGCAATATACCACCAGTGATTGCACCTGTTCACGGTACCTGTGTGTGACAGCAGCACATTTGTAATACCAATCACTCCACCTGTTCACTGTTCATTGCATCTACCTACCTACCTACGTGAGCGCACGCATTGTTAATACGACCAGTCATTGCACCTGTTCACGGTACCTGTGTGTGACAGCTGCACATTTGTAATACCAATCCCTGCATACCTATTCACTGCACCTGTGTGACCGCACGCTGTTTAGTATACCAGACCATGCATACCTGTTAACTGCACCTGTGTGACAGCTGCACTTTGTATTGTAATACCAGTCACTGCTACCTTTCACTGCACCTGTGTCACTGCACAATGTATTAGTCCACTCAGTGCATGCCTTTCACTTCACCCCCCCCCCCCCAATATGGATAAAACAAGAGGCAGAGCCAGAGGCAGTGATTTTGTGTGACCCTCGACCAAAGTACAGTGTTCAGAAGAAGGCAAGTGCCATCAACCCAAAATATTGTCAGGGCGTAGTTGACTATTTAACACAGAACACCTCATCTTCCTCAGCTTCTGCACGGAAGCGTGACATACTTTCCTCCTCCTGCTCTGATTCTGGCACCCCACTTAACACTCCGTCGGCAGCCATCACCAAAGTGCCATCATCACAGGGCTCAGTGGTGTGGACGTCTTGTGTGTCTGCCTCAGATGAGAGCAATGCCATCTGTACTCTCTGCCACCGAAAATTGAGCCGTGGAAAGACCAAGACCTGTGTAGGGACAACGACCTTAGGAAGGCACATACAATTGAAGAGAAATCGAGAGCCCAATATGGTGTAGTATGTCAAGACAGATTGAATAATTGAGACAGTAAGATGGTAATACTCACAAACATGGGTTACCGCTCAGGTAACCACTCAATAGGCAGGTGAGGAGATTAGACCTGTCCTCACTCAGGATTAAGAAGTCGCTCTCTGTAGATAGGAGAAAAAGGGTAAATCACCCCTCCACCTAGGGTGGACTTGAATATACTGGTAGGTGAACAGAGGCGCCAGTAGAATAAAAGTACATAACATTTTTAAAAAATTGCTGGGAGGAAGTGGTGGACTTGCCTCCGTTAAAGCAGACACCATGGACTGTGATTAAATAAATAAATACACATTTATTGAAGATACCCCAAGGATGCAACGCGTTTCACGAGCACAGCTTACTTCTTCAGGCAATAAACAGGGGATAAACAACTGTAAACAAAAAAACAGAAGACAGAGACATTGCTATAAAAGTTGCCCTACAAACTTGCATACGTATTTACAATGAGTGTAATAAGGATAGTATTGTAAAATTACTGCTCACTAGTTTAGTATGGTTTGGGATAAACTACAAGCAATGTGTGATTGGAGTCTGGAGTAAACTGCAAGACTATGTAAGTGGAATAGGTGAGTTTGCAGTGGTAAACGGTGAATAATTAAAAAGGATCAAATTAGAAGGTAGGGAGTGGGGTAGGTTATAGTTAGCAAAGGGGAATATTAACAAAGGTAGAGAATAAATTAAGTAGAAAATAAATTATAAATTTACCAGCAATTCTGTTATAGCAAGCAGAGCGCCTCTGTACTGTTGTGAGGTCGCCTGCTGCTTTAAAAGCATTAGTGCTAGCAGATCTGGCCAATCCAGATGCTGTGCTGGTGTGGGTGGGCGGAGTTAGTGGCCATGGTGACTGGGGATCCTCCAATCAGCTGCTGCCAGCTGTAAGGAGCTGAATGGTGTGCATGTGTTGTTACATAATGACTATGAACCGATGTTCAAGACGTCTCCTGGCAGCCTGACTATGTCTGGCTCACATGTGATGTTTCCGCCCTCTACACCAATATCCCTCACTCATTTGGCCTCAGCTCACTGCAACATTTCCTAGCCTCCAATCCCTCCATGCCCACAACACAACAAACATTTCTGCTACAATGCGCTGAATTTATCCTCCAGAACAATAACTTTACTTTCAATGAACAAATTTATCAGCAGATTAGCGGAACGGCGATGGGGAGCTCGTTCGCCCCATCGTACACTAATCTCACCATGGGTTACCTTGAACAAATGAAATTATCCTCCGGCAACCAGTTTTTCAATAATATAGTATTTTATAGACGTTATATTGATGATCTTATCTTTATTTGGAAAGGTGACATCACTACCATCCCACACTTTGTTGATTACCTAAATTCGAACCCAGCAGGATTACAATTCACATACCACCATCACACATCTTCCATAGAATTCCTTGACCTTACCCTATATATCGAATAAAACCACATTAAAACAAAAACCTATTTTAAACCAGTCGATGCCAATAATTACATTCACTTCAAAAGTTTTCACCATCACCCCTGGATCACCAACACACCTTACAGTCAGTTCAGGAGAATCTACCGAAACTGCACAGATCCAGTTCAATACGACATACAATCCAACATCCTCACAAAAAAATTCACTGACCGCCAATATCCCAAAAATTGATAAAAAATGCTAAATTCAAAGCCAGAAACTCGAATCCCCCTAGCACTGATATCAAACCACCCAATAACATAGGTCCTCCAAGGTTCATTACTCAATACAATGCCCAACACTCACACATCCGTGACATACTCACCAACAGATGGGAGATCCTGATGCAGGACCCCTTCTTAAGACCATTGTTACCTAAAGCACCATCCATCACCTATAGAAGAGCTCCAAATCTCCGTAACATTCTTGCACCCAGTAAACTACGCCCTCCTAGACAGCCCCTTCCCACTCCTCCCGACTCACTAGAATCAGGCTGCTTCCCATGTAACAAGACCCGCTGTACAGCCTGTCAATTCATCAATACCAGTTCATCATTCACCTCTTCCATTACCAACTGCAATTATCCTCTGAAAAAACATTTCACTTGTGATTCCAAATATGACATTTATCTCATCTCCTGTCCATGCCGGCTTCAGTACGTGGGGAGAACCACTCAACTAGTCCGCAGTAGAATCAGACAACATAAGAGAAACATCATAAAGCAATTCCCCTTCACTGTGTCTCACGTCACTTTAGCACCCATCACAATAGTAATCCACTACTATTCAATATTACACTGATTGACTCAGTGGACACAAGGAAATCGAATGCATCTGATCTTCTCAAAAAATACGAAATGTTCTGGATACAGACGTTAACCACTTACCGACCGCCCACTGCACAGGGGCGGCCGGAAAGTGTATCCCGCAAGGACTGCCGCATGCACAGAGGCGGCGGTCCTTGTAGGGGCATGGGCGGAGCGATCGCGTCATCCGTGACGCGATCGGCCGCCGGCAACTGGCTCCGTGCCCCTCGCGCTGTAACCCGCTGGCCGTTCGGAAGCGACAGCGGGTTACTAGCACCTGGATCGCCGTATACAAAGTGTATAATACTCTTTGTAATGTATACAAAGTGTATTATACAGGCTGCCTCCTGCCTTGGTGGTCCCAGTGTCCAAGGGACCACCAGGGCAGGCTGCAGCCACCCTAGTCTGCACCCAAGCACACTGATTCCCCCCCCCCCTCCCCCCTGATCGCCCACAGCACCCCTCACACCCCCCCTGCCCACCCCCCAGACCACTGTTTGCATCCAATCACCCCCCTAATCACCCATCAATCACTCCCTGTCACTATCTGTCAACGCTATTTTCTTTTTTATTCCCTAAACTGCCCCCTGCTCCCTCCTGATCACCCCCCACCCCTCAGATTCTCCCCAGACCCCCCCCCCATGTACTGTATGCATCTAGCTCCCTAATCACCTGTCAATCACCTGCCAATCACCTGTCAATCACCCATCAATTACCCATCAATCACCCCCTGTCACTGCCACCCATCAATCAGCCCCTAACCTGCTCCTTGCGGGCAATCTGATCACCCACCCACACCAATAGATCGCCCGCAGATCCGACGTCAGATCACCTCCCAAGTGCAGTGTTTACATCTGTTCTCTACCCTAAACACCCACTAAATACCCATCAATCACCCATCAATCACCCCCTATCACCACCTGTCACTGTTACCCATCAGATCAGACCCTAATCTGCCCCTTGCGGGCACCCAATCACCCGCCTACATGCTCAGATTGCCCTCAGACCCCCCTTATCAATTTGCCATATGTCAATGTGCAATATTTACATCTGTTCTTCCCTGTAATAACCCACTGATCACCTGTCAATCACCCATCAATCACCCCCTGTCACTGCCACCCATCAATCACCCCCTATCACTGCCACCCATCAATCAGCCCCTAACCTGCCCCTTGCGGGCAATGTGATCACCCACCCACACCAATAGATCGCCAGCAGATCCGACGTCAGATCACCTCCCAAGTGCAGTGTTTACATCTGTTCTCTACCCTAAACACTAATTACCCATCAATCACTACCCATCAATCACCCATCAATCACCCCCTATCACCACCTGTCACTGTTACCCATCAGATTAGACCCTAATCTGCCCCTAGGGCACCCAATCACCCGCCCACACCCTCAGAACGTCCTCAGACCCCAGCCCTGATCACCTCGCCAGTGCATTGCTTGCATCTATTCCCCCCTCTAATCACACCTTGAGACACCCATCAATCACCTCCTGTCACACCCTAGCACACCTACCCATCAGATCAGATCCTAATTTGCCCCATGTGGGCTCCTGATCACTCGGCGAAACCCTCAGATCCCCCTCAGACCCCCTTCCGATCACCTCCCCAGTGCATTGATTGCATCTATTTTCCCCTCTAACCACCCCCTGAGACACCCATCAATCACCTCCCGTCACCCCCCTAGCACTCCTATCCATTAGATCAGGCCCAATACAACCTGTAATCTAAAAGGCCACCCTGCTTATGACCGGTTCCACAAAATTTTCCCCCTCATAGGCCACCTGTCATCAAAATTTGCAGATGCTTATACCCCTGAAAAGTCATTTTGAGACATTTGGTTTCCAGACTACTCACGGTTTTGGGCCCGTAAAATGCCAGGGCGGTATAGGAACCCCACAAGTGACCCCATTTTAGAAAAAAAGACACCCCAAGGTATTCTGTTAGGTGTTTGACAAGTTCATAGAAGATTTTATTTTTTGTCAAAAGTTAGCGGAAATCGATTTTTATTGTTTTTTTTTTTCACAAAGTGTCATTTTTCACTAACTTGTGACAAAAAACAAAATCTTCTATGAACTCGCCATACACCTAATGGAATACCTTGGGGTGTCTTCTTTCTAAAATGGGGTCACTTGTGGGGTTCCTATACTGCTCTGGCATTTTAGGGGCCCTAAACCGTGAGGAGGAGTCTAGAAAACAAATGCCTCAAAATGACCTGTGAATAGGACGTTGGGCCCCTTAGCGCACCTAGGCTGCAAAAAAGTGTCACACATGTGGTACTGCCGTACTCAAGAAAAGTAGTATAATGTGTTTTGGGGTGTATTTTTACACATACCCATGCTGGGTGGGAGAAATATCTCTGTAAATGGACAATTGTGTGTAAAAAAAAATCAAACAATTGTCATTTACAGAGATATTTCTCCCACCCAGCATGGGTATGTGTAAAAATACACCCCAAAACACATTATACTACTTCTCCTGAGTACGGCGGTACCACATGTGTGGCACTTTTTTACACCCTAAGTACGCTAAGGGGCCCAAAGTCCAATGAGTACCTTTAGGATTTCACAGGTCATTTTGCGACATTTGGTTTCAAGACTACTCCTCACGGTTTAGGGCCCCTAAAATGCCAGGGCAGTATAGAAACCTCACTAATGACCCCATTTTAGAAAGAAGACACCCCAAGGTATTCCATTAGGAGTATGGTGAGTTCATAGAAGATTTTATTTTTTGTCACAAGTTAGCAGAAAATTACACTTTGTGAAAAAAAAACAATTAAAATCAATTTTCGCTAACTTGTGACAAAAAAAATAAAATCTATGAACTCACCATACTCCTAACGGAATACCTTGGGGTGTCTTCTTTCTAAAATGGGGTCATTAGTGGGGTTCCTATACTGCCCTGGCATTTTAGGGGCCCTAAACCGTGAGGAGTAGTCTTGAAACAAAAATGACCTGTGAAATCCTAAAGGTACTCATTGGACTTTGGGCCCCTTAGTGCAGTTAGGGTGCAAAAAAGTGCCACACATGTGGTATCGCTGTACTCAGGAGAAGTAGTATAATGTGTTTTGGGGTGTATTTTTACACATACCCATGCTGAGTGGGAGAAATCTTTCTGTATATGGACAATTGTGTGTAAAAAAAATCAAACAATTGTCATTTACAGAGATATTTCTCCCACCCAGCATGGGTATGTGTAAAAATACACCCCAAAACACATTATACTACTTCTCCTGAGTACGGCAATACCATATAAGGGGCCCAAAGTCCAATGAGCACTTTTAGGCTTTACAGGGGTGCTTACAAATTAGCACCCCCCAAAATGCCAGGACAGTAAACACACCCCACAAATGATCACATTTTGGAAAGTAGACACTTCAAGGTATTCAGAGAGGGGCATGGTGAGTCCGTGGTAGATTTCATTTTTTTTTTTGTCACAAGTTAGCAGAAATGGTAACCTTTTTCTTTTTTTTTTCTTGTCACAAACTGTCATTTTCCGCTAACTTGTGACAAAAAATAATATCTTCTATGAACTCACTATGCCTCTCAGTGAATACTTTGGGATGTCTTCTTTCCAAAATGGTGTCATTTGGGGGGTATTTATACTATCCTGGAATTCTAGCCCCTCATGAAACATGACAGGGGGTCAGAAAAGTCAGAGATGCTTTAAAATGGGAAAATTCACTTTTTGCACCATAGTTTGTAAACGCTATAACTTTTACCCAAACCAATAAATATAGGCTGAATGGGGTTTTTTTTATCGAAAACATGTGTGTCCACATTTTTCGTGCTGCATGTATACAGAAATTTTACTTTATTTGAAAAATGTCAGCACAGAAAGTTAAAAAAAAATCATTTTTTTGACAAAATTCATGTCTTTTTCGATGAATATAATAAAAAATAAAAATTGCAGCAGCAATCAAATAGCACCAAAAGAAAGCTTTATTAGTGACAAGAAAAGGAGCCAAAATTCATTTAGGTGGTATGTTGTATGAGCGAGCAATAAACCGTGAAAGCTGCAGTGGTCTGAATGGAAAAAAAGTGCCTGGTCCTTAAGTGGGGTAAAGCCCCCGGTCCTCAAGTGGTTAAGAACCCTATCTCCCGAGGGCCTTAACGAAGTCTTAGAAAAAATCTACTAACCACTTTAGTCCAAAATTTACCAACCACTCCTATCTGAAGTTTTTCTTTTACCTTGGTCACTCTCTTTTAAAATCTCCTTTAATAGTTTTTTAGATTGTATTTTTATTCATGATCATTAATGTTCTTATTATTATTTCCACTACTTACCATCAATGATTTTTATGATAACTGTTAGAACGACAAATATAACACTGGAAAGGGCATTATGTACCAGACAACACCATGCCTAGACATTTCTCAGCCAATGGCCCCTTCATTAGCTGGTTAAACTGTTTTCATGTGTTCCATTTACTAATTTTCAGAAAAAAATATATATATATATCTTTATTTTTATTTTATTTGTATTTCCTTTTTATTTCCTTGTTATCTTCTTTCTTTTTTCTTTTATCTTCTAAAACAACCTTTTTTAATCTTTACAACTCTTTATGTTTTTAGTGTATTTCTAATTTTGATTAATTCATTGCACATATAATGGCTTTGGAAATCTTCCCTGTTGTATTATTGATTTCCATCACTAGATGGCAACCTGAACATCGGTTCATAGTCATTATGTAACAACACATGCACACCATTCAGCTCCTTACAGCTGGCAGCAGCTGATTGGAGGATCCCCAGTCACCATGGCCACTAACTCCGCCCCCCCACACCAGCACAGCATCTGGATTGGCCAGATCTGCTAGCACTAATGCTTTTAAAGCAGCAGGCGACCTCACAGCAGTACAGAGGCACTCTGCTTGCTATAACAGAATTGCTGGTAAGTTTATAATTTATTTTCTACTTAATTTATTCTCTACCTTTGTTAATATTCCCCTTTGCTAACTATAACCTACCCCACTCCCTACCTTCTAATTTGATCCTTTTTAATTATTCACCGTTTACCACTGCAAACTCACCTATTCCACTCACATAGTCTTGCAGTTTACTCCGGACTCCAATCACGCATTGCTTGTAGTTTATCCCAAACCATACTAAACTAGTGAGCATTAATTTTACCAAACTATCCTTATTACACTAACTGTAAATACGTATGCAAGTTTGTAGGGCAACTTTTATAGCAATGTCTCTGTCTTCTGTTTTTTGTTTACAGTTGTTTATCCCTTGTTTATTGCCTGAAGAAGTGGGCTGTGCATCCTTGAGGTATCTTCAATAAATGTGTATTTATTTATTTAATCACAGTCCTTGGTGTCTGCTTTAACGGAGGCAAGTCCACCACTTCCTCCCAGCAGTTTTTTAAAAATTTTATGTACTTTTATTCTACTGGGGCCTCCATTATACCATTATCAAGGCACATGATTACAAAGCACAAACTGCAATGGGCTGACCACCTGAGGAAAAGCAGCACACAAAAGCAAAGCCACACACCACAGTGGAAGATACCAGGCCGCATGTTTTTCTCCAAAAAAGGCGATACCTAAACTGTACCGTGATGTTGAAAGGCAAGTGGTGACATCTCTTGCACACAGCATTGGGTCAAGGGTCCATCTGACCATGGATGCCTGGTCTGCAAAGCACAGTCATCAGGCAAGTCCCGAAGACTAAGTCAGTCCCCACACACAGCATCTTTGCCTGCACGCCGTGTGTCTGCCTGCCCCAAGACTAAGTCAGTCCCCACACACAGCATCTCTGCCTGCACGCCGTGTGTCTGCCTGCCCCAAGACTAAGTCGGTCCCCCATCTCTGCCTGCTTGACTGCCTTCTCCACGGAATCCTGAATTTTTGAGGCCGCTGCTAGCTATAATAATTTTTCTGGTGCATGTACATGTCTGTCTAATTTTTTTTTTCTGGCTGCACTGCAGCTGCAACAACAAAACAAAAGGCATGTACATGTGTCAATTCCCCTTCGTGATCGTTACCTTGCCGCGGTGAAGGGGCTGGCGTATCACAACGAAGCAATGAACGCCGGCTATATGAGTGTGTTGGGGTTGGGGGGCACACCTGACACAAGAAGATAGATAGTTAGGTCATTGCTTCATTGTGGACAGACCAGATTCGATCAGCTGGACACTCAGACACTGTTGTTCTGTCATTCAGCTACCTCAACCCGACCATATGGGCTTGAAAACCGCCATCACCTGCACTCTGGCCATGGTGCGCACCAGTCCAGCACGGCCGTCACAACACAAACAGCTGTGTGTGGTGTGTTACACAGTGAGTTTGGTGTGTCAGTGTGAAGCAGTACACTAATTACACTCCCTGATTGATGTATACACATGCAAGATGTTTTAAAGCACTTTAGGCCTCCAATTTAGCATGCAATGTGATTTCTGCCCTTAAAACACTGCTTTGCATCAAATCCAGATTTTTCCCCGCGACTTTTGGCGTGTATCCCACTCATCCATGCAAAAACTCAGATGTTAGACCCAGTGAAACATCTTTTCCATCACTTTTGTAGCCAGCATAAATAGTTCTATTTTCTAAAGTTCGCCTCCCCATTGAAGTCTATTGCGGTTCGCGGAAGTTCGCATGTTTGGAGGTTCGAGCCATCTCTAGTGGCTGGTAAGACACCCCTACTTACACCAAAAGTATGGCCTGTGCAACAACAGATCCTCCCCAGAAAATTACCCACAGTTACAGAAGGTTAACATTTTTACCTCCTCCAGCACTGGGTTGGTCTCCCTAGCTTTTTTCAGATATTGTGCTGCATATCTGTACCTGGCTCATGAGTCTTCCTGCATGTCTCCTGACAAGCATCAGAAAAGAGTGCACAGGTACTATGCAGCAAAGCATGTGGTTGCAGGAAGAGGAGAGATCTGACCTAGTGCTTGAGTAGGCAAACATGCTGCTTTAGTGCACTGCTCATCAGATTGAGGAGGAAAGCTAGAGAGGGGTAAGTGTAATAGAAGGATGTAAAGTTGACCCTTGGGCTTCCATGCAGTTGTAGGAATTGTAGGGCTATCGATATGTCTCTGTGTTTAATGCAACCACAGATGCTGTTTTTGTTATCATGGTCAGTGGAGTTTGGGCACCTTAGGGGCCTATTGTAATCATCGACAGGGAGGGGAAGTGTGGACGCCCAAATTTCCCTTCCTTGCTAATAATTACAAGAGGCCCCTATGGTGGTGCTTAAAAATGGATGCTTTTTGCAGTTTTTTTTTTACGGGGTAAGGGATGGTTAAGGTTAGGCATGGGGAAGGAAGGATTAAGGTTAGCCATGGGGGAGGGGTTTTGGTGGCAGGGATCCTTAAGGTTAGTCATGGGGGTGTGGTTAAGGCTAGGCATCAGTTCAATGGGAGGGTTCAATGTGAGACTATGCTTAGGTTTGGCTATAGTAAATATGGGTATTAAATACAGATATTTTACTATCATTTTTATTCTTTATTAGTTAAATATCAGACATTTTACTAGTATTCTTCTATCTGGATTACCTGGCACACAAATTTCCAGGCGCCTTTGATCAATTAACTGTCAACCAACAGATCAGGGTTGTGAGGATCAATAGCTCATTTGTAGATTTGATAGAATCAACCAAGAAAAGTATTGTTTATAGATATCTTGACCTCCTGCAATCTTGAAAGAAACTTCTTTTAACTTTTAACGTCTTTCTTTTTGGTTAAGGGCTCTGCCGTTGACATGGGAGACCAGGGTTTAAATTCTGACTAGAGTCAGTACCTATTCAGTAAGGAGTTCAAGGCAAGACTCTCTAACACTGCAGGGTGGCCTCCTGAGCGCGTCCCAGTGGCTGCAGCTCTTGAGCGCTTTGAGTCCAACAGGAGAAAAGCGCTATACAAATTTATTCTTTTGGCTAGTTGTGTGCATGCCAATGTCCCCTTACCCATACCTTAAAGTTCATGTTGATTTAATTATTCACTGAAATAAAATCTAATCAAAAGTTTGTCTTTGTACATGATTTCATTCATTATATTTCATTTTGTTTTTTTTTTTGTTTTTTAGAGTCATGTTACACCTAAGGATCTAATATTACATGATTTACCCTCTCTTGGTACCAGTGTGTTATTCATGGTTGCCTAGTGATAATTGATCTCAAGAGTTTATTTAAACAGGTTTTTGTGACCCTAGGCTATGACCTCTTCAGCCTAGGGGCCCGAAACTCACCAGTTATGATCCCTCTAACAGTTCCTACAATGCTAGAAAATTTGCCCCTGCTGAGCAATTGCCCTTTGAAAAGATGTGAGATTTTGGAAAGTGAAATGGGGAGCCAATGAAAGCCTATGGGGGATTTTACTACTTTTGCACCCCTGTAACTCTGGTTTGCAGAGGTGTAGGGACCCCATCTTTGTAATCCAAGTCTAACAATATATCTTCTACCTACATGAGACATTTTGTGAAATTCAGACGTTGCTAACGGCCATGGCTGCGATTTATGTACGCCAGGATCTCCTCCATTGAAATTGCCCAAATAAACAGGTTTTTGTGACCCTAGGCTATGACCTCTTCGGCCTAGGGGCCCGAAACTCACCAGTTATGATCCCTCTAACAGTTCCTGCAATGCTAGAAAATTTGCCCCTGCTGAGCAACTGCCCTTTGAAAAGATGTGAGATTTTGGAAAGTAAAATAGGGAGCCAATGAAAGCCTATGGGGATTTTACTACTTTTGCACCCCTGTAACTCTGGTTTGCAGAGGTGTAGGGACCCCATCTTTGGAATCCAAGTCTAACAATATATCTTCTACCTGCATGAGACATTTCGTGAAATTCAGACGTTGCTAACGGCCACGGCTGCAATTTATGTACGCCAGGATCGCCTCTATTGAAATTGCCCAAATAAAAAGGTTTTTGTGACCCTAGGCTATGACCTCTTTGGCCTAGGGGCCCGAAACTCACCAGCTATGATCCCTCTAACAGTTCCTACAATGCTAGAAAATTTGCCCCTGCTGAGCAATTGCCCTTTGAAAAGGTGTCAGATTTTGGAAAGTGAAATAGGGAGCCAATGAAAGCCTATGGGTGATTTTACCAGATATGGGGCTCATTGGGAACGGTTACAGGGTCTTTTAACAAAGTTCTGGCCGGTGCTAACAGCATCAAGGGAGGTTTCTGAGGTTGTGGGCCCACGACCCTTGCTGACTGCGAGGAGGGCCCCCCAACCTGAGAGACCGCCTGGTCCATAGTGAGATACAGGTTAAACCTAACACATGGCTACAGGAACGTGTGCCAAATGGCATGTTCAGATGCGGCAAGTGCAAATTATGCCCGTTTGTCGATAGAACTAAGAATTTTCAAAATAGACTAGGTGACACTACATATGAAATCAAATCCTTTATAAATTGCGACAGTGAAAGGGTGATGTATATGATTGAGTGTCCCTGTCACCTTAAATATATAGTAAAAAACTAAAAGGGCACTAAAAGAACGGGTGTTGGAACACCTGGCCGTTATTGTTGGTGGTAAGGGTCAGACTAACATGGCAGAACATTATAGAGAGGTTCATGGTAATAGCCTAAGGAGAACAACCGTCAAAGGAATATACAAACTTAATATCTCAAACCGCAGAGGTGATTTCGATGAAGTTTTACTTTGTAAAGAATCGATGTGGATATTTAAGCTTGACACGGTGACCCCTAATGGTTTAACCACTTGATGACCCACCCTTTACCCCCCCTTAAGGACCAGCGCTGTTTTGAGTGATCTGTGCTGGGTGGGCTGTGCAGCCCCCAGCACAGATCAGGTTGCAGGCAGAGAGATCAGATTGCCCCCCTTTTTTCCCTCCTATGGGGATGATGTGCAGGGGGGGTCTGATCTCTCCTGCCTGCCTGGGTGTTGCGGGGGGGGCACCTCAAAGCCCCCCTCCGCGCGAAATTCCCCCCTCCCTCTCCTACCTGCTCCCCCCCCCCGGTGATCGAGGCTGCACAGGACGCTATCCGTCCTGTGCTGCCAGTGACAGGACGTCCCCTGTCACATGGCGGCGATCCCCGGCCGCTGATTGGCCGGGGATCGCCGATCTGCCTTACGGCGCTGCTGCGCAGCAGCGCCGTACAATGTAAACAAAGCGGATTATTTCCGCTTGTGTTTACATTTAGCCTGTGAGCCGCCATCGGCAGCCCGCAGGCTATTCACGGAGCCCCCCGCCGTGATTTGACAGGAAGCAGCCGCTCGCGCGAGCGGCTGCTTACTGATTAATCAGCCTGCAGCTGGCGACGCAGTACTGCCTCGCTGGTCCTGCAGCTGCCACTTTGCCGTCGCACGGTATAAGCGTGCGGTCGGCAAGTGGTTAAACGTGAAATTGGATCTCTCACCCTTCCTAAAATCAGCAAGATATGGCTGAGATTGTAGCAAGTGGTTATGGATATGAGACCAAGACTAGTGACCAATGAAAGTTTTGAACTATGTCATTTTGTTATCTGAATGGGGACATGCCTGGTTCCACAGTGAATGTCACAAGTGCACTGTGCATAAAAGCTGTGTAGTTCCATTGTAACAGAATTAAGCCTTTTAATCCGGTATTTAGTGCATAAGAAAACATAGGGAGATATGACATGAACCGATGTGATACTTACCAGGATGGACAATGCAAAGCTATGTGGTATATGAAGATAATATTGCGAGACTCTGGAGTTTTATATAAGTTACCAGTATTAAATTGGATGAAGGTGGTATCCTGAAAGCGATTGTGACATGAAGCGAGATAACAACTGGAATTATGGTGATTGATTTATATATTGCGATGGACTCCTTCAGATGAATTCCTGATGCTGCTTCAGGCTTCTGTGATATGTAAAGCCCTCCTGTGCTGCCGTTGTTGTGATGTTGCAGGATGAGAGATCTATAATGATTGGCTGGTGTTCGCAGCCCTGCCTCCCTTTCCCTCTGTGTGTTTTTACCCTCCTCCGGAGCTTCGCTTGAATGAGGGCGTGACGCTTGCATTGAAAAGGCTGACACATTATGAGCTAGCCACACCTTGAGAAAGAACCTGGGAGGTTCGAAACGCGTCGGTGGGCGGAGCTTCGGTCAACTGACCGCCTCACAGCAGTAGCGTGTGCCCGCCATTGCTCTAAGCCTGTTGTGCGTTCCCCTTGCCGGCGAGTCTTCACAGGTGGATTCCCCTGCTGCGACTGAGCAGGGGTAACAAGACTTTCAGGATCGGCTGGGTCCTTGTGGAACGGCGGTATTTGTTGGAGAGGAGCAACACACGTGTCCATGTTGGTGAGATCACCCCATTACGGCTGTCATCTTTTGTGCTATGTGAGAAAGAGTTTGGAATACTATCTGTACGAGCACAAAATCCAAGTCACTATAATGATCGGACTATAGTTGCTGGCAGATTTTCTTTTAAAGGGGGCCCCCCAACGTATATAACACAGTACTGGGCACAGTGCATTTGAGATATGAATGCGCGGGCGAATGATGGATGAGTGACTATGTCATGCCATACACGTATTGCATTTGAAGTGTACAAGTCTTTAAACAGCTGACTTATGAAGCCATCTGCTTTGCTTTTGATTTTAAACTATCTGAGTTTTTTGATAACAACAGGTTGCTATGTATCGTTCATGGAGATAATTTGTGTCAGGTTTTGTATTAATAAAATTTGTATTCTTTGCTGACACTTGGAGCCCGAGCTTTTACTGTTTTTTGCATCTGCGATTTATGTACGCCAGGATCTCCTCCATTGAAATTGCCCAAATAAACAGGTTTTTGTGACCCTAGGCTATGACCTCTTTGGCCTAGGGGCCTGAAACTCACCAGTTATGATTCCCCTAACAGTTCCTACAATGCTAGAAAATTTGCCCCTGCTGAGCAATTGCCCTTTGAAAAGGTGTGAGATTTTGGAAAGTGAAATAGGGAGCCAATGAAAGCCTATGGGGGATTTTACTACTTTTGCACCCCTGTAACTCTGGTTTGCAGAGATGTAGGGACCCCATCTTTGGAATCCAAGTCTAACAATATGTCTTCTACCTGCATGAGACATTTTGTGAAATTCAGACGTTGCTAACGGCAATGGCTGCGATTTATGTACGCCAGGATCTCCTCCATTGAAATTGCCAAAATAAAAAGGTTTTTGTGACCCTAGGCTATGACCTCTTCGGCCTAGGGGCCCGAAACTCACCAGTTATGATCCCCCTAACAGTTCCTACAATGCTAGAAAATTTGCCACTGCTGAGCAATTGCCCTTTGAAAAGATTTGGGATTTTTGAAAGTGAAATAGGGAGCCTAATGGAAGCCTATGGCAGAATTCAGCACTTTTGCACCCCTATAATTCTGGTTGGTTATCATCACCCTCCGACTTTAGCAGTTACTAGCAAAGGCCCCTTACATCCTAGCAACACCAAATTTGCAGGATATGTTAAAAAGATAGCGGGAAACAATATTTAAAGGACTTCCAAGGCCACAAATGTGAAAAAAGTTAAATACCTTTTCATAATCCAGATCCATGGAGGACGCCATCCGCGCCCTCCCGTTCATTCCCCATGGCTCCCGCAGTAATACCGGCCCCGGTCGGGTCCCTACTCCCGACCCCCACTCAATATGGCCGCCACAGATTGCCGCGGCTGCACAGTCCGCACAGACGCGATTGCACCTGCGCAGCTCTAGGGCCTCCTCCTGCCGCGTCATCAATATGCGTGCATACATCGGACGCATCGGGAGGAGGACCTAGAGCTGCGCAGCCACAATCGCATCTATACGAACTGCACAGCCGCCGCAATCTGTGGTGGCCATATTGAGGGGGGAATGAGAACCCGACCCGTTTGGAGGGGTCGGGACCCGACCGGGGCCGGTATTACTGCGGGTGCCATGGCGGAATGAACGTTGTGCAGATGGCGTCCTCCATGAATCTGGATTATGAAATGGTATTTAACTTTTTTCATACTTGTGGCCTCGTAAGTCCTTTAAAAAAATATATATATATTTTTATTATTTTTATGTGCTGAGTGTGGGAAATGAATGAAAAAAAATGACGTGGGGTCCCCCTCCCGAGCCTCTGTAACCCCTTGTCCCCCATGCAGGATGGGATAGCCAGAATGCGGAACCCCGGCCGACTGGGGCTTCGCACCCTGAGCTATATCAGCCCACATGGTCCATGGTATGGGGGGGCTCTGGGGGGAGGAGGGGCGTCCAAGCATTCCCCTCCTCCCCCCCCCCCCCGGAGCCCTTGTCCAATCCATGGACAAGGGGCTCTTCCCCACCTCCGGTGCCTCAGGAGGAGGTGCAGGCGACGACTCCCTGGGGGGGTTCATGGTGGCATCAGGGAGTCCCCTTTAAGAAGGGGACCCCAGATGCCCACCCCCCTCCCAGGAGAAATGAGTATAGGAGTACAAAGTACCCTTTACCCATTTCCACAAAGGGTTAAATGAAATAAAAACACAACCACGAGAAAAGTATTTTATTATTCTAAATTAACCATAAAGACTTACCTGTACCTTTAAAAAAGTTTTCCCATGCCAATATCCACGGTAAACGATCCAACGAACTGTATCCTCTTATGTTGCGATCTTCAATTAAGTTGATTGAAGATCTCCGACGCCTCCCACATAGCAGAGAATGCCTCCTTTTGGACGCATAGCTGCCAGCTCCTGCTTTCTCTCCCCACCTCCTCACCTGTCACTCTCACCTAGCCTGGCAACCATGGGTGCACTGGGTGCAGGCTAGGTGAGGGTGACAGGTGCAGGCAGGTAGGGAGAGACAGCAGTGGAGCCAGCAGCTTCACGTCCTGCTCAGGACGCATTGTCTGCTAAATTAACGGTTCTTGAATCATCCGGTTCTTTTTAATGAATCGGTTCTTTTTTATGAATCGGCTCATTTTACTTTAAAACTTTAAAATTGATTTTCTCAAAAAGTATAAGGTCTTTTTGAAAAAAATTGTTTTCCTCTTGTTCCCACTATTCCACTTAACATTCCCAACAATGCTGGTGTTTCTACCATGAAAGGGGACTTTGCTATTAACCGTTAAAGTCGGCGGCCATTAAAGTCTACGGGCGAACCGAACTTTGAAAAAAAGTTCCCGGTTCTCTGCGAACGCGAACCACCAAAGTTCGCCTGGAACCGTTCGCTGGCGAACCGTTCGGCCCATCTCTACTAGTAGCTTTCAAGCTGTGAGGAATCTTTTAGAGCAAAGTAGAAATGCTGGCTTTCAGACCACTTTAAGGCTCTTTATTCCTTTAAAGGGAACCTTAACGCTAAAATAAAACATGAGTTTTACTTACCTGGGGCATCTACCAGCCCCCTGCAGCCATCCTGTGCCCTCGCAGTCACTCTTGGCTCCTCTGGTCCTTTGCTGCCAGCTAGTTTCATTTTTTCCAACTGGGAGTCGGCCGGCCGCCATGCGTACGTTTGCATAAAAATGTACTTGTTGATGTCTGCAATAGCTTCATGCACCAGCAGGAATGTGTAAAAACGCACGCATGGCGACTGGCCGACTCCCAGTTGGCAAAAATGAAACTAGCTGGAAGCGGGGGACCAGAGGAGCCATGAGTCACTGCTAGGGCACAGGATGGCTACAGGGGCTGGTTGATGCCCCAGGTAAGTAAACATTTTTTTTTTAAGTTAAGGTTCCCTTTAAAGTGGTATTGTCACCATAAAAATCAAATTTCAACAGCAAGGGGTCTGAGTGTATTAAGTGATAAAGATGCTAATCCTGCATTCAAAACTTTTTCTGCTGTTATGGTTTGGAGTTATCACATACTTTAGGAGCACTGGTCCTAGTGCCAAACAGTGCCAAAAAGTTGAATTCTGGGAGTTCTTTTGAATGCTGGGAGTTCATTTTATCTATAATATATTCCTCCTCTTCCATTTATTTCCCTGCCTAGCTGATCACTTGTGTTTACAAGCAAGGCTGAGGTGACTCAGTGATTGGATATGTAAATTAAAAAAAAAAACTCTGGGAGGAGGGCAGCTAATAAATACACAATGAGCATGAGAAGGGAGTGGGGGGAAACAAGAGTCAGGGAGGATATGATGTCAGCATTAAGCTTGGCAAGATGGCCACTGCCTAGAGTAAGATTCTCTGCTTTTCCTTTATAAAATTCACAGGAATCGTTACGTGGATAGCACAATACATCTGTTATGTAAGTAGAAGTAGTATTTATCTACTTATATATCTGTTTTTTATTTCTAGGTTAGCATGGGTGTCGCGTGTTCTTTACAGCGGAATATAACCCAGCATTTCATCTTTGCTCTAAAACATTGTTTACAGCATATTAAATGCAACAAGCATTTTTTTACTAGACTAGCATTCTAAGGGTTACACACAGAGCTTGAAAGTTCAGTGTACTGAAATGTGGACGCATCCAAACTTTAGATAATGTTATCTTGTATTTACTTAAATGTATCAAGTGAGGAATGTGACACATTCTCTGACTGTGGAGAAGCTGCTCAACACAGACAGAGAGTCAAAGCATGTCTGCCTGAATGAATGAATGAATGAATGAATGAATGAATGAATGAATGAATGAATGAATGAATGAAACCAGTTATTAATAAAATGCAAAGTCAGCTCACAAAGCAAAAAACTGTACTTTTGGGAACCTATAATTTCTAAATGAATAATAATACTTATGCACAAATGCAAATATGATAACCGTATGGCATATAAAAAGTAGGAAAACATGTTTTTATTGAATATTTTGTCAGGGTTTTAAACCTCTTTAAATATGCATTTAGGAAAACTTTCCTTTATATTTACATGCTAATGAAGATAGTAAAAACAACATCTAGTGTTTCAAATAGAATTGCACTTACACAAAAAATTAACCAGTTCCACCACAAGGAAAAAGAGTAGAGAAACAAACTATGCTCACAAATTGAAGCCCTAACTTTTGATTAACATTAAACATAGATTAAAAAAAAACATGCAAACAGACAAATGGGAGATATTGCATCACTTAATTACTAGTGAAGGGCCAAAAATTTGTGAATCTGGCGAATCTGAGAATCTCCATAGACTTAAATGGCAGGGGAATTCCTGCCGACTTTAGTGGTTAATAGCAAAGCCCCCTTACATGCTAGAAACACCAAATGTTAGGGTATGTAGAGGGGACAGTGGCTACAAGAAAACCTTATGGTTTTTGAAGAAAAATTATTTTAAAGTTTATTAGAAAAAAAGAATACATTTACCGTAAATGCAGTAAATGACAGATAATGTGCCAAACCTAATGGTAGTGTAAATTTACATATATTAAAAGAAAGAGCAATGAATTTCATGATGGGGTTTCCAGGGGGTCCATAGGCAGTGCATACGGACCCCCCCGGAAACCCATCCAAAGTCCCAACGCTTTGGCCAGGGATCGCTATACAGCCGCAATATGGCTGTATAAAGATCCCTGGCAACTTCACCTATTTTTTTAAACTTTTTTTTTAATGTTCAGAGTGTGGGAAATTAAAAAAAAATAGAAAGTGGGGTCCCCCTTCCCAAGTCTTTTTAACCCCTTGTCCCCATGCAGGCTGGGATAATCAGAATGAGGAGAGCCGCATGGGGCTTCGCACCCTGAACTATATCAGCCCACATGGTCCATGGTTTGGGGGGCTCTGGGAAAAAGGGGTGGCCAAGCCTCCCCCTTCCCCCCTGGAGCCCTTGTCCAATCCATGGAGAAGGGGCTCTTCCCTACCTCCGATGCCCCAGGAGGAGGTGGGGGCGATGACTACCGTGGGGGTTCATTGTGGCATTTGATGCCCGCCCCTCTCAAAGTACCCCTTACCCATTTCCACAAAGGGTTAAATGAAATAAAAACACAACCACAAAAAAAGTATTTTCTTAATTAACCATAAATACTTACCTGTACCTTTAAGAAAATGTTCCTAAACCATTATCTTCGGAAACATCTCATGCCAATATCCTCTCATCTTGCTAGCTTGATTGTAACAAAAGATTAAAGACACACACCCGACGCTACATACCGCCACTCACCGCTGCACAGCACAGCTCTAGCTATACTCTGTATAGCTAGAGCACAAAAGCATCTTTGAATTTTGGCTACAAGTCTCCCCATTGGTCTATTAACAGACCAATTGGGATCCTCCCGATCTGAACATTCTGAACACACTGGACATAAAATAAAAAAAAAGGTTAAAAAATAGGTGAAGTTGCCAGGGATCTTTATACAGCCATATTGCGGCTATATAGCAACCACTGGCCAAAGTGTTACGGCCTTAGAGGGGTTTTCAGTGGGAAAACTCCTTCCCTGGAAACCCCGTCAAAATATTCATTGCGTTTTCTTTTGATATATGTAAAGTTACACTACTGTTAGGCTTGCTACATTATCTGTAATTTATGCATTTAAATGTATTCTTTTTTCCTATGACATTTTAAAAATAGATTTTCTCAAAAACTATAAGGTCTTTTTAAAAATATTTTGTTTTGGTGGTTTTAGCACATAAGGGAGCTTTGCTATTAACCGCTAAAGTCGGTGGCCATTAAAGTCTATGGGAAAAATATGAACACAAATTTTTTTGTAAAAAATTTGTGTTGAATGCGAATTTCAAATACCGCTGGTTTGCTGCGAAGTATTCGCTTGGCGAATACTTCAGCACATTTCTATTACCATTTTAAGTGTATCAAAATCCAGTCAACACAAAACATACCAGACAAAAATAATGTTCTATAGCAAAACAAGGACACGTGTAACACCCATGGGAGGTATACGGTGTTGGGAGAAAAGTCTTGCTTTGTGTGTTCTCGTCTAATTTGGCTAAGTATCACTGATGAAACTACAAATTCTGAACTCTACCAGCAAAATCTGCAGGAACATGATAAGATGGACCTCAGTTCTTTTTCTTCAGGCCAAGAAGAGAAACTGAGTTAAGCTGTAAGACAAAGACCCTAAACACACCTGTTTGTTTTGTAGGGAATGGTCAAAGAAAAAGAAGGTTTATATTTTAGAATAGTTAAGTCAAAGTCCTGATCGTAATCCTCTAGAAATCCTATAGAAATGCTACCTGAATTCATGCAAGAATGCCCACATCAATAAATAAAACCAGATTCCCAGATCTCTCTCTCTCTCTCTCTCTCTCTCTCTCTCTCTCTCTCTCTCTCTCTCTCTCTCTCTCTCTCTCTCTCTCTCTCTCTCTCTCTCTCTAAAGTTTGGATTATCTGGGTCGTTCGGATATCCGAAATCTTGCTGAGCACCACTGAGTAAAACCTTTGCTAGGATTTGAACAATTCCCTCAAGCTGATTTGAAAGACTGCTGAACAATTACCATATGTTTATTGCTGTATGATAGTTACCATATTTAATTATGCATAACTTGCCCACCAACAGTGCATATCTTTGTGGAACTCAACAAAGGGAGATAATCAGATGTGCTGAAACACTATGTACTCTGCATATGAATGTTTGTGGTTTCCAGCAAAAGTTGTACTGTCACTGTGTGGGGGAACTCTGATCTAATTTACACTCAATTTAAATTTTTGCCAACACAACTCATGGAGGCTGGAGGCTGCACTTGGTGTCTTGCTTTTTGCCTTTGTGTCTAAAAGTTTTTGATTTCCTTACTAAGAACAAGTATGCAGGTTAAGATTTTGGCACAACTTCAGGACTAAAAACGTAACTACTCTTAATTAACTACTGAAAGGAGAACTCGATGGAGAGTCATTGGATTGGTCATTACAAAGAAAACAGTAATGTTGCTCTTTCAAAAATTATCAGTTGCAAACATTTTCAACACTCTCTAAAGTCAGCAGATCGATCACCTCGCCTACTTGAATGAGTCTTGAGAAAAAACAGAAAAACAAGCTATTTCAATTAGGGATGGTCGTAGTCAGCTAACTTCGCTACACTGGAACTACTCGTAGTTTTATGCAATTACGCTTTGACAAACTACGTGTAATGAATAGCGGAAATGCCGCCGCGCGGTCTAGCGGCAGGGCGGCTATCTCCGCGTTCAGATCGGCGGTTTCCGTGCAGCAACATGTGTCTAGTTTGCCTGGGCCTTCTAGTGCACACAGATGGAGAGCTACGCGCGCGCGCGCCAGAAGACAGGACCTTTATGCCAGCAGGAGAGGTATCAGCTGATCAGGCAGATCAGCTGATCCCGGCTGGACTTCTGATTGGCTGAGTGGCTGGGGCGGCGCTGCGGAGCGCAGTGAGTATATATAGTACTTGGTTGGCAGTTGCCGGTTGCCGGTTGTCTACCATTGTGAATACTTACGTGTGAGCACTCAGATCCCACAGTGTGTTAGAACCAGTTGGAACTGGGAATTCACACTTAGCCAGATTCCGCTCTTGAAGTTTACTGTGTTATACTTTAGACCAGGGTGTTTAGACCAAGGACCTCACACCCAAGTATAGGATTACTGTGTCATTACTGTGTTATACTTTAGACCAGTTCCGGGGTGTTGAGACCAAGGACCTCACACTCAAGTATAGGATTACTGTGTTATACTTTAGACTAGTTCCCGGGTGTTGAGACCAAGGACCTCACACCTCAGACTAGGATTGTGCTTATTGATATTTGTTATGACCTCTGGCTCTGTTGACCTCTCTCTTGCTTTCTGATTCGGTACCTCCGAAAATCTGTCTATCAGTTGCCAACCTTGCCTGTACCCGGTTACTGAATCAGCCTTCTGTCTCTGTACCTTATCTGCTCGTGTGTTGCCGACCTGGCCTGTCTGACCCTTCTGGCTGTCACTCATCCCTCGAGTGATCAGTCTTACTGTACTACTAGTGACACTAACCCTCCAGGTGCCAAGTAGCTGCAAGGGCTACCTGCTCCTCAGGAAGTCCTTCTTGCAGTTCAGTCAGGGGGCTCTACCCCATAGGAGTCCACTGGCTGGAGTACAATCTGATTCCCAATCCATCAGGGAATCCTTGGTTGCAGTAGTGTCTGAATCTCCCGCTCCTCGGGAGATAACCTTTCTTACTGTTACACCAAACACTTTACCACACTGGTGTCCTGTGTTAAGCTATACTGGTATTATTGGTGATTTTGCAGACCACACATAATCGGGTATAGTGTCTGTATTGTTGGTGATACTGCAGATCACAATAATCAGAGATCCTCTGTGTGCTGACACCAATTGTTACACTACGGCTTTGAAATCAAATATTCATTTCGTAGACTACGCATTAAAATACGTAATTACGCGTAGTGTGAAGCGTAATGTGTGCGGATGCTTGTGCCCGTATGCAGATAATTTTATGCATTAATTCCTCTTTAATTGCTTATACCGGGAACTCTTCTATGCGTACATTCCCCTTTCCAATGCATAAATTTGTAAGCATACAATCGCACACAGAAAATCAGCCGTTAGGAATGCATTCGTAGTTCACTACGTAATACACATGTTAACTACGCATAGTGGGTGTAAGCTACGCGTAGCGGTACTTCGCTACGCATAAATTGGTAAGCGTAGTTTTTAAATTTCACCGACGAACTACGATGCGTAGATGCGAACCAAGATGCGTAAATTCGCACTAGCGTAGTTTCTGCTCATCCCTGATTTCAATTATACTATTTTGGTTAGCACACAAGGGGCTTGATTCCCAAAGCGGTGCTAACTGTTAGCACGCTTGTGAAAAGCCCTTAATCACACCTAAAACCGCTGTGCGCGCACTAATTAGCGCTCGCGTGCAAAGTCCCGCGCACAAAACTTTGCAGAGCTGATTAAAGAACAACTATCGCGAAAATCGTAAAATTGAAATTGCAGGTAAAACACATACAAATAATAAGTATGTTTTTTTCAGAGTAAAATGAGCCATAACTTACTTTTCTCCTATGTTGCTGTCACTTACTAGGCAGGCAGTAAGTAGAAAGGCTTAGAACTAGGCAGAACTAGAACTAGAACTAGAACTAGAAATAGAACTAGAAATTAGAACTAGGCAGGCTAGGCAGTAGAAATCTGACAGAACAGACAGGTTTTGGGCTAGTCCATCTCCTCATGGGGGACTCGCATGATTTTGTTTAGTTTCTAAAGCACTTAGTGAATGGCAGTTGCTCCATCCAACTGCCGAAAATGTGTGCAGCGAGCACGGAGGCTGGATAGCATCATTGTATAAATCCTTTTTAGGGAATGTCTTTATAAAGAATAAATAGCCTTGCTTAGAATACCCCATGAAGAGATGGACTATTCCAAAACCTGTCAGTTCTTTCAGATTTCTACTAACTACTGTAAGTGACAGCAACACAGGAGAAAAGTAATTTATGGCTCATTTTACTTTGGAAGAAACATACTTCTTATTTGTATAAGTTTACATGTATTTTAAATGTTACCATTTTGGTGATAGTGGTCCTTTAACTACCTTTGTGGATTGCCACAAAACATGCACTGTTGAGGGCCTCAACAGACAGGGCTGGAAAGCCCTCTATAAAGGTGGCTGTCTGCAGCCTCCACTTGTCCTTTGCTGCTCTGGACACATTCCGCTCTACATACACATGCGTCCCACGTGGTTTCCTAGTAAGTGCACGCATTTGATGTCAGACGTCATACATGCAACCTTGTTACTAGGCAACCACATGGCGCTTGAGTATGAAGAAACAGAGTGCACTCGGAGCCAGTGGGGACAAGTTGAGGTCGTGGACAGGTAATGTATAACATGCACGGGGCACTGGGGGGCACTTAACATTAGGGGGAAAGCATCAGGGTTGCGAGGTGGTCGGATGTGGCATCACAAGGCCGATTCCGGATTGATTTCAGCATGAAATTGATCGGGAATCGGCTTGTGGTGTATGGGCAGCTTACAGATCTCTCTCTCTTATCAGATTTGATTAAGAGAGAGATTTGTCTCTTGGTCGAATCTGCCCATCATTACTAGATGTATGGCTACCTTAAAGGTGGCCATACACTGGTCGATTTGCCATCAGATTCGACCAACAGATAGCTCCCTCTCTGATCGAATCTGATCAGAGAGGGATCGTATGGCCACCTTTACTGCACACAGATTGTGGATCGATTTCACCCTGAAACCGATCACAATCTGTGAAGCGGAAAAATCGTTAGGTGTATGGGCCCCTTAAGTCTAATCCAACCAAGAACCATTTCGAAAGAGCTCTGCATGAATGTAACAAACAATTGTTTGATGATTGCACACAGGGCCGGGCCGAGGCATAGGCTGGAGAGGCTCCAGCCTCAGGGCACAGTGTAGGAGGGGGCGCAGAATTCAATCAGCTGTCATTCCTAATTGTGTATGAAGCAGAAAGAAATAATAAAAGAGGATACATGGCAGTGACTGCAAGCCAGATAACTAGATATTAAGGTGTTGGGGAGGTTGTGGGCCCTGTGGCGCCTCTTAGTCTAATAGCAATCAGTGTGTGATGGCTGGGGAGGCAGGGATGGAGGGGTGCACTTTGCTGTCTCAGCCTTGGGTGCTGGAGGACCTTGTCCCGGTTTCTGATTGCACAGTACGTCTAATAGTATCGTAATCTTATTTTATCAAGGATTGGATCTAACAAAGCCCTCATGAATCCAACAGACAATCAAACAGCTCCCACTGAATTTATTCTAATAGGATTTTCCAGTGATTCAAGAATAAACATCAGTCTCTTTCTGATATTTCTAATTGTGTACTTAATAACGGTCATTGGAAATGTTCTTATAATCGGTCTGATTCTGACCAACCCTCGCTTACACATTCCCATGTATTTTTTCCTCTGAATTTTAGCCTTCTTAGACTTGTGTAATTCTTCATCCGTGGTGCCCAAACTGCTTTTTGACTTTTTTTCTGTCTACAGAAGAATATCGCTTGGACTTTGTGTAATACAATTCTATGGCATACTATTCTTGGGAGGGACAGAGTGCCAGCTCCTTGCCCTCATGGCATATGACCGGTACATTGCCATCTGTTGGCCCCTCCACTACCCTGTTTTGATGAGATGGAGCGTTTGCTATCGGTTGACTGCCTTTGTTTGGATAATGAGCTTTATTATATGCGTAGTACCTTCTATATCATCTCCAATGAGCTTATGCTATAACGAAATCAATCGTTTTATGTGTGAGATGCTGGCCATTGTTAAGCTGTCATGTGGGGACATTCATGTAAGCGAACTTATGATATTTCTACTGAGTTTTGTCTCCCTTCTCCTACCTTTTGTTTTTATTTTACTATCCTACATTTGTATAATATATTCCGTGTTAAAGATTAAGTCCACTTGAAGGTCAAAAGCCTTTTCTACATGTACTTCTCATATTACAGTGGTGGCATTGTTCTTTGGAACTGAGATGATCATGTACTTTGGACCGTCATCAGAGTACTCGTCAGACAGAGAAAAATATGTCTCCGTTTTTTACATCATCATATCTCCTATGCTTAACCCAATAATTTACAGCCTCAATAACCGGGAAGTTAAGGACTCCATTAAAAAATTAATAGCAAAATGACTTCCTTGCTCTTTCTAAAAAAATGGAACTCAAGGAGAACCCAGTATAAAACCAGAAACTAAGGTTTGGTCTCAGTAGCGTCCCTACCATAGGGCGGCAGGGGGCGCCCCGCACCGGGTGCCGGGCGCCCCAGGGGGTGTCATCAAGGCCTCCCACAGAGGCCTGTGCAGGACAGGAGGGGGAAGCAGCACGGAAAGGAGGGGTGGCGGGGAAAGCGGCGGGGAGGGGGGCCGGACCCCCCACCTCCCTCACCTGGGTCCCCTCCTTCTGGCGCTTCCCCCTCCTAATTAGCAGCAGCGGGCAGCAGCGGGCAAGAGGACTTACTCACCTCCTTCCTGCGTTCCAGGCGATGGCAAATAGCGTCATCGTCACGTGACGCTGGTCTCCGCCTTCTCCACCGCTCACTGTGCTTCCTGATTGGCGGAAGCACAGTGAGCAACAGAGAAGTCGGAGACCAGCGTCGCGTGAGGATGACGTTATGCGCCGCCGGTATCGCCAGGAGCAGGTGAGTGAGTCTTCTTCGCCGCTCCTGCCCGCTGCTGCTAATTAGGAGGGGGAAGCGCCAGAAGGAGGGGGACCCAGGTGAGGGAGGTGGGGGGTCCGGCCCCCCTCCCCGCCACCCCTCCTTCCAGGCTTTCCTCACACTGGGGGCAACTAAACTAGCTATACTGGGGGCAATTATACTAGCTATTCTGGGGGCAATTATACTAGCTATTCTGGGGGCAATTATACTAGCTATTCTGGGGGCAACTGTACTGGCTATACTGGGGGCAACTAAACTAGCTATACTGGGGGCAACTAAACTAGCTATACTGGGGGCAGCTATACTTGGGGCAGCTATACTGGGGGCAACTAAACTAGCTATACTGGGGGCAGCTATACTGGGGGCAACTAAACTAGCTATACTGGGGACAACTAAACTAGCTATACTGGGGGCAGCTATACTGGGGGCCAGCTATACTGGGGGCAACTAAACTAGGTATACTGGGGGCAGCTATACTATCTATACTGGGGGCAGCTATACTAGCTATACTGGGGACAGCTATACTGGGGGCAGCTATACTAGCTATACTGGGGGCAGCTATACTAGCTATACTGGGGGCAGCTATACTAGCTATACTGGGGGCAGCTATACTAGCTATACTGGGGGCAGCTATACTAGCTATACTGGGGGCAGCTATACTAGCTATACTGGGGGCAGCTATACTGGGGGGCAGCTATACTAGCTATACTGGGGGCAGCTATACTGGGGGCAGCTATACTGGGGGCAACTATACTAGCTATACTGGGGGCAACTATACTAGCTATACTGGGGGCAACTATACTAGCTATACTGGGGGCAGCTATACTAGCTATACTGGGGGCAGCTATACTAGCTATACTGGGGGCAGCTATACAGGGGGCAAATATACTAGCTATACAGGGGGCAAATATACTAGCTATACAGGGGGCAACTATACTAGCTATACTGGGGGCAACTATTGACGATTGAAGTGTTTTGTGGACAGGTCTGCCACACGATTGCATGTATTTTCTGGTCAAATCTGCTACATGATTGCATGTATTTTCTGGGCAAATCTGCCGACATGATTGCATGTATTTTCTGGGCAAATCTGCCGACATGATTGCATGTATTTTCTGGGCAAATCTGACGACATGATTGCATGTATTTTCTGGGCAAATCTGCCGACATGATTGCATGTATTTTCTGGGCAAATCTGCCGACATGATTGAACGTATTCTCTGGGCAAATCTGCAGACATGATTGCATGTATTTTCTGGGCAAATCTGCCGACATGATTGAACGTATTCTCTGGGCAAATCTGCCGACATGATTGCATGTATTTTCTGGGCAAATCTGCAGACATGATTGAACGTATTCTCTGGGCAAATCTGCAGACATGATTGCATGTAATTTCTGGGCAAATCTGCCGACATGATTGCATGTATTTTCTGGGCAAATCTGCCGACATGATTGAACGTATTCTCTGGGCAAATCTGCAGACATGATTGCATGTATTTTCTGGGCAAATCTGCCGACATGATTGAACGTATTCTCTGGGCAAATCTGCAGACATGATTGCATGTATTTTCTGGGCAAATCTGCAGACATGATTGAACGTATTCTCTGGGCAAATCTGCAGACATGATTGAACGTATTCTCTGGGCAAATCTGCAGACATGATTGCATGTATTTTCTGGGCAAATCTGCAGACATGATTGAACGTATTCTCTGGGCAAATCTGCCGACATGATTGCATGTATTTTCTGGGCAAATCTGTCGACATGATTGCATGTATTTTCTGGGCAAATCTGCCGACATGTTTGAACGTATTCTCTGGGCTAATCTGCAGACATGATTGCATGTATTTTCTGGGCAAATCTGCCGACATGATTGAACGTATTCTCTGGGCCAATCTGCACACATTACGTGTATTTTCTTGAGAAAACCTGCACAATTATGTGAATTTTCTGGGGAAAGGGTCACCAAAACTTGGGCCCACTGTCTTTGCATTGCACTTTTAAAGGGAACCCGAGGTGAGAATAATATTGAGGCTGCCATATTTATCTCCTTTTAAGCAATACCAGTTGCCTGGCTGCCGTGCTGGTCCTCTGCCTCTAATTCTTTCAACCACAGACCCTGAACAAGCATGCTTGTTTCTGGTGTGATTCAGTTCACTACTGCAGCCAAATAGATTAGCAGGGCAACTAGTATTGTTTAAAAGGAAATAAATATGGCAGCCTCCATATCACTCTCACCCGGGTTCACGTCAAATTACAGTTAGCTCCGCCCTCATCCGGTCATGGCCACGCCCATTTTTTTGCCGCGGCGCGCTTTGCGCGCCGCATGTTGTAGCGCCACCCGTTTTTTGCCCCTTTACTTTTTTTGGGGGGGGGGGGGGGTGTCTTATAATACCCAGCACCGGGTTTCAAATGCCCTAGGTACGCCACTGTTTGGTCTGAATATTTCAGACAGAGCCCAGAACCTAGAGGTGATTTGGTGTCATATGCTTCTAATGCCTGTTGGAAGTGTTGGATAGGAATGCACATTCAGATTCTTCGGAACTTGAAAAACAATGATCGGAAAACAGATTTCTGCAGAAATACCACATTACCCCAGGTCAGTAGTTTTAGCTCACTCATAGAACTCGGAAGCATGGGACCAATCAGAGGTTGCAACAAATGAACAAAAAAAGAGATCTAGGAAATCAGAAAAAGGAAATAGGATTTCTGCAGAAATGCTGCATTAGCACAACTCGGTAATTTTAGCCCAATCGTAGAACTCAGAAGCATTTAACCAATCAGAGAATGCAGTGTCAACTCAGAAGTATTTGGCCAATCAGAGCATGTAAAAAATGAGAAAAAAAAGACCCCTTGGAAATCAGAAAATGGAAATCCGCAGTATCAGTAATTGGCATCAGAATTTCTGCAGAATCTGACATCGTCATTTTTGACCACCTCTCGTTTGAAATCAACAATTGTCAAACTCCAAATTCTTGTTATGTATAGGGAGTATATAAATCATTCCAGACCTCAGGCTCAGGGATTCTTGTGCTAAAACGGATCTACTTGTATTCAGTAATGACAAACAGAAAATGTATCTTAACTCTTTCCTAGTGAAACACGTAGGCTTGCCTGTGATGACATTCTAGGTTCTTCACTGGGACACATTGGTTAACACTTGGCCATCCTTACTAACTATATGGATGAACTTTAACCACTTGGTTCTAATGCTGGCTAGTTATCTACCACATATGGCCATACCTTATGAATGCACTGTAATGTGGCAATTCACAGACTCCTCTTAAAGGGCAACTGAAGAGAGAAGGATCTGCTACATGCTTGTTTAGGGGCTATGTGTAACGATTGGTGTCAGCACTCAGAGAGAATCTGATTATTGGTGATCTGCAGTATCACCAAGAATGCAGATATATACCTGAGTATTGATGATCTGCAGAATCACCGATAATACAGATATATTGCTAACCTCTGGACACCTATAGGTATGTGAGTGTTTGGTGTAACAGTAGTACTTTGAGTAATGCACCTGCTGAGCAGGTGACCATAGGCAGTAAAGGAATACTGCTCTTGAGGGCACGGGAACCTTCCAGCAGCCTGAGACTCTCCAAGGGGTGGAGTCAGGCTGGAGATAGGAAGGACCAGAGAGTGAGTGACACCTGAGGGTGGATGTCACTATCTGATCCGGAGACTATCTCTTAAGAGGAGAGATAGCTCTCGAGGTCGGGCATGCCTGGTCGGCAACACACGGACAGATAAAGTACAAAGACAGAAGGCTGATTTGGTATCCAAGGCAAGCAGGGTCTGGCAATGGAATATCAGATATGCAAGGAACCGAATCAGAGATCAGAGGGATAGTCAAGAAAGCAGAAAGTCAAAACAGATATCAACAATGCCTAGTCTGGGTGTGAGGTCCTTGGTCTCTACACCCTGGAACTAGTCTGAAGTATAACAGATGGATAACACCAGTTCCCTAGTCTGGGTTAGTGTTGGGCGAACACCTGGATGTTCGGGTTCGGGCCGAACAGGCCGAACATGGGCCAGATGTTCGGCATGTTCGGCCCGAACGCCGAACTCAATGGGAGTCAATGGGACCCCCGAACATGCCCATTTTGGGGGCCCCATGGGGTCGCAGGCATAAGGGGGGAGCATGCCCCGGTCGCGGGGGGGGTCGGAAATTCCCCCCACCCCCTCCGCTAGCGCTCCCCCCTCTGCCCGCTTCCCCATACAAAAAGTTTGAAACAAGTTCAATAGTACCTGGGCTGGTGGCACTGGCTGGCAGTGGAGTGAGGAGGAGGAGGAGTCCGAGTAGCAGAGTGACGTTGAGGCCGGGCAGCGAGCGGTTCAGCGCTAGTACCCTTGTGGTACTTCCGCCCTTTCTCTGACCTCACGTCCTCTGCGTGATGACGCATACGAGGGTACGCGTGATGCGTACCCTCGTATGCAGAGGACGTGAGGTCAGAGAAAGGGCGGAAGTACCACAAGGGTACTAGCGCTGAACCGCCCGCTGCCCGGCCTCAACGTCACTCTGCTACTCGGACTCCTCCTCCTCCTCACTCCACTGCCAGCCAGTGCCACCAGCCCAGGTACTATTGAACTTGTTTCAAACTTTTTGTATGGGGAAGCGGGCAGAGGGGGGAGCGCTAGCGGAGGGGGTGGGGGGAATTTCCGACCCCCCCGCGATCGGGGCATGCTCCCCCCTTATGCCTGCGACCCCATGGGGGGCAGTATTCGGCCGAACAGGGCCCTGTTCGGCCGAACAGGGGCCCTGTTCGGCCATGCATTCAGTAGTTCGGCGAACCCCGAACAGTTTGGCCGAACACCACCAGGTGTTCGGCCGAACTCGAACATCACCCGAACAGGGTGATGTTCTGCAGAACCCGAACAGTGGCGAACACTGTTCGCCCAACACTAGTCTGGGTGTGAGGTCCGTGGTCTCTACACCCTGGAACTAGTCTGAAGTATAACAGATAGATAACACAAGTTCCCTAGTCTGGGTGTGAGGTCCGTGGTCTCTACACCCTGGAACTAGTCTAAGCATAAACAGAATAACAGTACAAGTAATCTGGCTCAGTGTGAATTCCCAGGTCCACCTGGTTCAAACACACTGTTGGATCTGACTAAGGTCTGAGTGCTTCCACGTAGTGTTCGCAACGGCAGACAACTTGAGACTGGCCAGCAGTAATTATATATGGAGTAGTGCTCTCCGGCACCACCCCTAAATGATCAACCAATAATAAGCTGCTCTGGAGTCAGCTGATCTGCGTGATCAGCTGACCTCTCCTTGCTCAGTATAAGAGTTCTGCCTCTCAGCGCGCACGCGCATGTATTCCTAAGCCTGTGTGCACTAACAGACTCAGCCACACCAGACACACGCTGCCGCGTGCAAACCACCGCGCTGGACGCAGAACCAGCCGCCTTACTGTTGTTACGTGCGGCGGCTTTTCCGCGTTCTGCCCTGTTACCAGACGCACATTTCCGCGTGCAAACCGCCGCATTGGACGCGGAATCAGCCGCCTCCTCAGCAGCACACGCGCCGGCTTTTCCACGTTCTCGCACACTATGGCTAAAAGGATTAGAGGCAGAGGATCAGCAGGACAGCCATGGAACTGGTGTTGCTGAAAAGGAAATAAATATGGCAGCCTCCATATAGCTCTCACTTCAGTTGTCCTTTAAGTGTTCATGAAATAGAGGCACAAGGAAAAATGGGCACGAGTTGAAGCTGATACAAATCTAAATATATACCATTGTGAATTGGGAAACAAATGAAAAAATATTTACAGTGGTAATGATGATAGTAAAACATTGGTAAATGCTACTGATATTTTACTACAGCTAGACCTAACACTACTCTCACACAGAACCCTTCCCCCTCTGATGTCTGATTTTAAAACCACTGTTCCTGTTGCTTTACCTTAAATCTCCCTTCCTGACACTTACACCTAAAAAAAACCCTTCCCTTCTTGACGCCTAACCCTAAACCACCCTTCCTGACGCCTAACTCTAAACCCCCCTTCCTGACACCTAACCCTAAAACACCCCTTTCTGCCTAACCCTAAACCCCCCTTCCTGACGCCTAACCCTAAACCACCTTTCCTGACGCCTAACTCTAAACTCCCCTTCCTGACGCCTAACTTTAAACCCCCTTCCTGACGCCTAACCCTAAAACCCCCCTTCCTGATGACTAAACCTAACCGCCCCCTCTGTCCCTACCCCGCTGCAAATAATGTACATTCAAGAAACAATACATTTCATAAACAATACATTTCAAAAACCCTTAATTATAAAAATGACACATTTCTAATTTTCAAAATTATATATTTCAAAAAAAAAAAAAAATTGGTTGGACGGGTCTGGCACCTGTTATTTATCTGGGGTCCAAATTTCTGCTTTTGGTGCCCAATAGCTGATATTTGTATTAGCGCCTATGACCACGCCCAAATTGTCCATTAGCTGCAAGCTAATGGCTTTCTTCTACTGATGCAAGTACCCAATTGGGCACTTTTTTCCCCTTCAGGTACAATTTAAATTATGAAAAATTTAAAAGGTATTGGAATAATCCATCTCCTCATAAGGGATTTTAAGGAATGAATTTATTTAAAAAAAAGTCCAGTACAACTGCCAACTTTGTGTACAAATGAGTAGGCAAGCTGACAAGCATCTTTGTATAGATCCTGTCCAGGCAGTATTTTTGTAAGGAATAAAGGAAATACTAAGTATCCCTCATAAGGAGATGGACTGAGCTATAACATGTCAGATTTGACAGATGTGTAGTCATACAGTCATTAAGTTGTATAAAAATAATATATATATATATATATATATATATATATATATATATAAAAGCTTATAACTATAAATAAATATCAAACATTAGAGGTGAAATAGGTATTAAAAAGTGGGGGTGATTGGGATAAAGACAGTGGAAAAGGTAATTGTAAGCAGTGATGAGCAAAACTGTTAATATTCTTTTCGCATAAAATCTTGCAAAAATAATGTTTAATTCAAATTTCAAGTGAACAATTTTGGGAAAGATTCCTGTTAACTTGCGCGTTTTTTGCGTATATTGCACATTTCCACGGAAAAAAAAACACCGATCTTTCGGGCTAGAATAAAAATTATTGTTTTAGACTTTTGCGCTAAAATATAGTTTTATATGTATTCACAATAAAATATTGATTTTGTGTATTTTTGCGCTAAAAGCAAAAAATGTAAACATCCAAGATAAACCTCAAATCAAAAACCGAATTCTCAATGCAAAAATTCACAAGCAATGGGGAAAAAAAAGAAGGTATCAGAAGGAAAGAAAGCTGGGACTTACCATATGTGGTCAGTAGAAGAGCCAGGGACCTCAGTGAGGGCTCACTTCCAGGAGTGCTCATTTATACTACTTTGGGGGTTGATTGACCAACCACAGTGCTTGGTAAATGTGCTGAGTCATTCTGCACATGTGCAGATGCAACTAGCAGTTGCTGGTGCCATTTTGGAATAGGGCAAGAGTAAGGGCAAGTTCATTTTAGTGATGCAGTGCCATCTAGTGGTGGATTGTGATATAAGGACCTTGCTTGGAGGAGGGAGGGAGGCAGGCCTCCAGCATTGAGAGCAGTGTGTTTGGCAATAATGTGCCTGCTGACTGTGATGTAGAGGGTCAAAGTTTTGCTCCATAGAGCATTATGGGGCGAATTGAACTTCCGGGAAAGTTCGCGTTTGGTAGGGAGGAGGGAGGCCTAAAATAGGGGTCTGTGTGAAACCTAGATGTTAGCCTGGGACATTTGATGTGTATTTCACTCAATCATGTCTGCCTCCAGGTATTAGAGCCTTTGAAACATGTTTTCTATCATTTTTCTAGGCGTTCGAATTTTTTCTATTTTTCAAAGTTCGCCTCCCCATTGACGTCTATTGCGGTTCGCAAACTTTTTCGCGAACCGAACCTTTCGTGGAGGTTCGCGAACCGAAAATCGGAGGTTCGCGACATCTCTACTTTTAGCGCAAAAATACACAAAATCAATATTTTATTGTGAAAACATATAAAACTATATTTTAGCACAAAACTTCTAAAACAATAATTTTTATTCTAGACCGAGAGATCGGTGTTTTTTTTCGTGGAAATGTGCAATATACGTAAAAAACGCGCAAGTTAACAGGAATCTTTCCCAAAATTGTTCACTTGAAATTTGAATAAAACATTATTTTTGCAAGATTTTATGCGAAAAGAATATTAACAGTTTTGCTCATCACTGCTCACAATTACCTTTTCCACTGTCTTTATCCCAATCACCCCCACTTTTTAATACCTATTTCACCTCTAATGTTTGATATTTATTTATAGTTATAAGCAGTGGTGCTCAGCAGAGCTCGAATATTCGAGTAGCTTGAATATTCGAGCTCTTTTTCAGCTATTCGAGCTCGAATACCGAGCTCGAATAGCTATAGCTATTCGAATGGGCTATTCGAGTGAACTCGAATAGCCCACTCACTATTCGAGCTATTCGAGCAAACAGCGCTATTCGAGCTCGAATACCGAGCTCAAATAGCGTCATAGCCCAGATTGATGTCCTTAGAGCCAATCAGAGGGCTCCCAGGCCCTCTGACGGCAGCCAATCACAGAGGGGGACCCTGGCCAGCCCCTACCCTATAAATAGCGGCCGCCATCTTCCGTTTTTCCGTCCTTGCCTGACTTTGTACAGAGAGAGATCTGCTCCTTTGTGCTTTGGCTTAGCAAGAGCTCTATAGTGGTCAATTACCTAGCGTTTTTGCTCACATACACCTCCTATACACACCTATATTGTTGTTATTTAGATAGACATTGTATTTTAGTTAGTAGCTTGTGTGTTACATAGAGACAGGCAGCTGCTGCAGGCAAGCTTACACAGCTTTAGGCCTCAGGGCCTTGCCTGTGTGGGCAGCTGTCCTCCTGTCCTCTGTGACTTTATTTCTCATCTTATCTATACCAGTGTTTCTGCTGTCCTTTACTACTGAGTGATTGTATTTTGTAGTTATTATACTGTAATTGTACTAGGACACTCACTGTCACTGTTTAGCTCCTGCGTGTGTGCGTGCATAGAGTTGGGCCGAACCTCCGATTTTAGGTTCGCGAACCGGGTTCGTGAACTTCCGCGAAACGTTCGGTTCGCGGAAAAGCTCGCGAACCGCAATAGACTTCAATGGGGAGGCGAACTTTGGAAAAAAAAATTCTGCTGGCCACAAAAGTGATGGAAAAGATGTTTCAAGGGGTCTAACACCTGGAGGGGGGCATGGCGGAGTGGGATACACGCCAAAAGTCCCCGGGAAAAATCTGGATTTGACGCAAAGCAGCGTTTTAAGGGCAGAAATCACATTGAATGCTAAATGACAGGCCTAAAGTGCTTTAAAACATCTTGCATGTGTATACATCAATCAGGTAGTGTAATTAAGGTACTGCTTCACACTGACACACCAAACTAACCGTGTAACGCACCGCAAACAGCTGTTTGTGTAGTGATGGCCGTGCTGGACTGGTGCGCACCATGGCGAGAGTGCAGGTTTTGGTGGCTTTACAGCCCATATGGTCGCCTGGCTGATGTAGCTGAATGACAGAACAGTGACTGTCCAGCTGATCAAATTTGGTCTGACCACAATGAGGCAACGACCTTATTATCGTGGGTGTGCCCCCCGAGACACTCATCTAGGCGCCGGTCATTGCTTCATTGTGATACGCAAGCCCCTTCACCACGGCAAGGTAATGATCACGAAGGGGAATGGGCGCATGTACATGCCTTTTCTTTTGTTGTTGCAGCTACCCGCAGTGCAGCCAGAAAAATTAGGCAGTCATGTACACGCACCAGAAAAATTATTACAGCGGCCACTGCTAGCAGCGGCCTAAAAAATTCAGCAATCCGCCTGGAGTCCCGGACCCTGTTGGTGGTGGCGGAGAAGGTAGTCAAGCGGCCTGCAGGCAGACATGCTGTGTGGAGGGACTGGGAGCGACTTAGTCTTCTTGGGGCAGGCCAGGCAGCCAGTCACATGGCGTGCAGGCAGAGATGCTGTGTGTGCGGGGACTGACTTAGTCTTGGGGCGGGCAGCAGCCCTCCGGGATCCATGCCTCATTCATTTTGATAAAGGTGAGGTACTTAACACTTTTGTGACTTAGGCGACTTCTCTTCTCAGTGACAATGCCTCCAGCTGCGCTGAAGGTCCTTTCTGACAGGACGCTTGCGGCAGGGCAGGAGAGAAGTTGGATGGCAAATTGGGACAGCTCTGGCCACAGGTCAAGCCTGCGCACCCAGTAGTTCAAGGGTTCCTCATCGCTGCTCACAGCAGTGTCTACATCCGACTTAAGGCCAGGTAGTCGGCTACCTGCCGTTCCAGGCGTTGGTGGAGGGTGGATCCGGAAGGGCTACGGCGAGGCGTTGGACTAAAGAACGTCCGCATGTCCGACATCACCATGAGATCGCTGGAGCGTCCTGTCTTTGACTGCGTGGACACGGGAGGAGGATTAGTGGCAGTGGTACCTTGCTGGCGTTGTGCTGTCACATCACCCTTAAAGGCATTGTAAAGCATAGTTGACAGCTGGTTCTGCATGTGCTGCATCCTTTCCTCCTTCAGGTGAGTTGGTAACAGGTCCGCCACTTTGTGCCTGTACCGAGGGTCTAGTAGTGTGGCCACCCAGTACAGCTCATTCCCCTTGAGGTTTTTTATACGGGGGTCCCTCAACAGGCAGGACAGCATAAAAGACGACATCTGCACAAAGTCGGATCCAGTACCTTCCATCTCCTCTTGCTCTTCCTCAGTGACGTCTCGGAAGTCAGCCTCCTCCCCCCAGCCGCGAACAATACCACGGGAAGGTTGAGCAGCACAAGCCCCCTGCGACGCCTGCTGCGGTTGTTCTCCTGCTGCCGTCCCCTCCTCCTCCTCCTCCCCCAAAGAAACACCTTGCTCATCATCCTCTGAGTCTGACTCGTCTTCTGCACACAACTTTTCTTCTTCCTCCTCCTCCCCCCTCTGTGCTGCCGCAGGTGTTGAGAAAACAGCTGGGTCTGATGAAAATTGGTCCCATGCCTGTTCCAGCCGTAACGGTTCCTGGTCACGCTCATTCGCAGCTTCATCCGCCACTCTACGCACAGCACGCTCCAAGAAGTAAGCGTAGGGAATTAAGTCGCTGATGGTGCCCTCACTGCGGCTCACCAGGTTGGTCACCTCCTCAAACGGCCGCATAAGCCTGCATGCATTTTTCATCAGTGTCCAGTTGTCGGGCCAGAACATCCCCATCTTCCCAGACTGTTTCATTCTACTGTAGTTGTAGAGGTACTGGGTGACAGCTTTCTTCTGTTCTAGCAGGCGGGAGAACATGAGCAGGGTCGAATTCCAGCGAGTCGGGCTATCGCAAATCAGGCGTCTCACCAGCATGTTGTTTTTCCGCTGAATTTCCGCAAAGCGTGCCATGGCTGTGTAAGACCGCCTCAAATGCCCACAGAACTTCCTGGCCTGCTTCAGGACAGCCGCTAAGCCAGCGTACTTTGCCACAAATCTTTGAACAACTAGATTCATGACATGTGCCATGCAGGGTATGTGTGTCAGCTTCCCCATATGCAAAGTGGCAAGCAGATTGCTGCCGTTGTCGCACACCACGTTGCCTATCTCCAGGTGGTGCGGGGTCAGCCACTCATCCACCTGTTTCTTAAGAGCAGCCAGGAGAGCTGCTCCAGTGTGACTCTCCGCTTTGAGACAAGACATGTCTAAGATGGCGTGACACCATCGTACCTGGCATGTAGCATAGGCCCTGCGGAGCTGGGGCTGTGTAGCTGGAGAAGAGAACTGCCACTCAGCCAAGGAGGAGGAGGACAGCGAAGAGCATGTAGCAGGAGGAGAGGAGGTGGCAGGAGGCCTGCCTGCAAGCCGTGGAGGTTTCATAATTTGGTCCGCTGCGCCCTGCTTGCCATCGTTCACCACCAGGTTGACCCAATGGGCTGTGTACGTAATGTAGCGGCCCTGCCCGTGCTTGGCAGACCAGGCATCCGTGGTCAGGTGGACCCTTGACCCAACGCTCTTCGCAAGAAATGACACCACTTGCCTCTCAACTTCACGGTGCAGTTGGGGTATGGCCTTTCTCGAAAAATAAGTGCGGCCTGGCATCTTCCACTGCGGTGTTCCGATGGCCACAAATTTACGGAAGGCCTCAGAGTCCACCAGCCGGTATGGTAACAGCTGGCGAGCTAACAGTTCCGCCACGCCAGCTGTCAGACGCTGGGCAAGGGGGTGACTGGCCGAAATTGGCTTCTTCCGCTCAAACATTTCCTTCACGGACACCTGACTGCTGCTGTGGGCAGAGGAGCAGGAAGCGCTCAAGGGCAGAGGCGGAGTGGAGGAGGGTGCCTGTGAAGGTGGAAGGGAGAAAGCGGCAGAAGCAGATGATGCACCTGAAGGAGGCACCTTTTGTGTGCTGCTGCTGCTTTTGCTCAGGTGGCCATCCCATTGCTGTTTGTGCCTTTTCTCCAGGTGCCTTCGTAAGGCACTTGTCCCTACGTGAGTGTTGGCCTTTCCACGGCTCAATTTTTGTTGGCAGAGTGAACAGATGGCTTTGCTCCGATCTGAGGCACACACATTAAAAAATTTCCACACCGCTGAGCCACCCTGGGATGTGGGCACTATGGGGACCTCAGCAGCTGATGCTGAAGGGCAAGTTGGCACCAGCTGTTTCTGACGAAGAGCTGCCCCAGCTTCTTTCAGCAACTTCTCTCCTCCTACTACTCTCTGACTCCCCCTTCTGAACTGTCCCCCTCTTCATCTCCTCTATTGGGAACATACAGAGGATCCCTATCATCGTCATCATCGTAATCATCCTGCCCAGCTTCGCTTGCCTCAGAAAAATCCAAACATGCACCATCAGTAGGTCCTTCATCTTCCTTACACGTTACATCCATAGTGTTGCCGCGTAACTCAGACATATGAGCTGGTGAAAATTCATCTGGCTGTAACAACACTGGCTGTGCATCAGTGATTTCAACACTAAATAATTCTTGCGAAGTGTCAAATGCAGCGGAAGTGGTGCTAGTAGTAGCGCTGGTGGCTGAGCAAGATGAGGTGTTCTGTGTCGCTAAATACTCAACCACGTCCTGACAATCTTGGGAGGTGATGGGACGTGCCTTCTTCCGAGCACTGTACTGTGGGCCAGGTCCACACGAAATTACATTTACACGACCTCGCGCAGACCTGCCGGGTGGCCTTCCTCTGGCTCTGGCACTACCTCTTCCTCTACCTGTTTTGTCCATATCGGGTATGCACGGAGTGGTATATCACACTGCGTGCACTCACGTAGGTAGGTGGGTTCACTTAACTGCACAGGTATGCGCACTGATGCGGTGGGTTCACTGAACAGAACAGGTATGCAGTGGGGGGTTCACTGAACAGTACAGGTATACAGTGGCGGGTTCACTGAACAGAACAGGTATACAGTGGCGGGTTCACTGAACACAACAGGTATGCAGTGGCGGGTTCACTGAACAGGTATACAGTGGCGGGTTCACTGAACAGAACACGTATACAGTGGCGGGTTCACTGAACACAACAGGTATGCAGTGGCGGGTTTACTGAACAGGTATACAGTGGCGGGTTCACTGAACAGAACAGGTATACAGTGGCAGGTTCACTGAACACAACAGGTATGCAGTGGCGGGTTCACTGAACAGGTATACAGTGGCGGGTTCACTGAACAGAACAGGTATGCAGTGGCGGGTTCACTGAACAGAACAGGTATACAGTGGCGGGTTCACTGAACAGTACAGGTATACAGTGGCGGGTTCACTGAACACAACAGGTATGCAGTGGCGGGTTCACTGAACAGAACAGGTATACAGTGGCAGGTTCACTGAACAGAACAGGTATGCAGTGGCGGGTTCACTGAACAGTACAGGTATACAGTGGCGGGTTCACTGAACACAACAGGTATGCAGTGGCGGGTTCACTGAACAGGTATACAGTGGCGGGTCCACTGAACAGAACAGGTATGCAGTGGCGGGTTCACTGAACACAACAGGTATGCAGTGGTGGGTTCACTGAACAGGTATGCAGTGGTGGGTTCACAGAACAGGTATGCAGTGGTGGGTTCACAGAACAGGTATGCAGTGGCAGGTTCACTGAACAGGTATGCAGTGGTGGGTTCACTGAACAGGTATGCAGTGGTGGGTTCACTGAACAGGTATGCAGTGGTGGGTTCACTGAACAGGTATGCAGTGGTGGGTTCACAGTACAGGTATGTAGTGGTGGGTTCACAGAACAGGTATGCAGTGGGCTCACTGAACAGAACAGGTATGCAGCCAGGAACAAGCCAAGCCTAACTAATCTTTCCCTATGAGAGACAGTCTGCAGCAGCTCGCCCTACTCTGACTAATGCAGGCACACGAGTGACCGTAATGGCCGCCGCTGCCTGCCTTATATAAGGGGGGAGTGGCTCCAGGGGCTAGTGTAGCCTAACTGGCTACACTGGGCCTGCTGACTGTGATGTAGAGGGTCAAAGTTGACCCTCCATGGTGCATTATGGGGCGAACCGAACTTCCGCAAACGTTCGCCTGCGGGACGCGAACGCGAACCACGGAAGTTCGCATGGAACCGTTCGCAGGCGAACCGTTCGGCCCAACTCTATGCGTGCACAGTACACACTCTATTTCCTTCTGATTACTACTGATTATTGTAATTTCTAGTTGTACTTACTACTGTTACTACTTACTACTAGGGACACTCAGTCACTGTTCATAGGCTAGCTCCTGCGTGTGTGTGTGCGTGCACTGTCTGTACAGTACACACACTCTATTTCCTTCTGATTACTACTGATTATTGTAATTTCTATTTGTACTTACTGTTACTACTTACTGTACTAGGGACACTCAGTCACTGTTCATAGGCTAGCTCCTGCGTGTGTGTGTGCGTGCACTGTCTGTACAGTACACACACTCTATTTCCTTCTACTTAATCTGATTACTACTGATTATTGTATTTTCTAGTAAGTGTACTAAGGGAAAACACTCACTGTTCACTGTTCACACTTACTGATTACCGATTATTTTATTTTGTATTAGTACTGTACTAGTAATCACTTAGCGATCTAATCACTTAGTGATTAGTGTCACCTCACCCACCAACACACTCCAAATAAAGTACCCCACTTTTTCACCCGCCCTTTTAAAAAACTTTTTTGTTTACGCCCAAAACATCAAAGATGTCTGGAAGTGGCAGCCAGCGCGGTTTGGGCAAGGGGAAGGGCAGCAAGGGAATCAAGAGGAGAGGGAGCAGCATTGTGGCAAGCCGCGGCCGCGCCACCATGCACAGTTCCGCAGCAGCTGCGTCAGTGGCTAACATTCCGCCTATAGCCACTGGCCGTGGACACCTTGGGCGCTGCCCAGCAGGAGCAACTCACGCTGCAGAGACACAGCAGCAGCAGCATGTAGTACCTGCTCCTATTTTCCTCCAGCCGGGTCGGAAACGTCCCATTGAGGAAAAGGATGCAGCCACTGTGGTGCAACTGATGACGGAGCATGAGCAGCCCGCCATCAGCTCTGCATCCGAGGCCTCCACCCTCACCACCACCACCACCACCCCTGTTCGCAGCAGCCGCCCAGCAGGGCCTGGGGAGGAGGCCAGTTCACCGTCACAAGTTGGCGACCTGTCACTCAGCAGTATTTTTACCCCAGGCACCATCAGGGTATTGTCTGCTGTTGTTGGCGATTTGGAGGAGGAGATGCTGATGGGCACTTTGGGGGATGAGGGATTGGACAGCAAGACTGTGGCGACAGTCAAGCAGCCCATCCATGCATCAGGAGAGGAGTTTGGGGGGTCATCATCCCAGCAGGACATGTTTCAGGAGGGGGAGGATGATGATGATGATGATGACGTGGTGACAGACAAAGACTGGGTGCCGCCACCACCACCACCTGGGGATGTCATCATCAGCAGCTCTGAGGAGGAGGAGGAGGATGCGCTTGTGGGCCTTGCAAGGAGGCGCATCATTGCAAGCATTGGCAGCAGTAGGCAGGTCCCACAGCCTGCTGGTGTCTCAGGCTCAGCAGCAGCAGCAGCATCTGCCAGTACCACCACCAGCCGCCCCCAAGCCCCCCCCCCCCCCCAACCACCACAGGGAGACAGGCAGCAGCGGCTCCAGGCCGTAGGGGTTTGTTCTTGTCACCAATCTGGAGATTTTTCACAATGCCCACAGTTTTCAGCAAGTACGCCACTTGCAACCACTGTCAGCGGAAGTTGAGCAGAGGTGCAGACCCCTTAAAGTTCAGCACCAGCTCGCTCATCAACCACCTTGCTGCTAAACATTTCCACCAGCATGAGGAGTTCCAGAGGCTGAAGGCATCTGGTGCTGGCAGTGGCACCACACCCATCACTGCACAGCCTTCAGCAGCAGCAGCAGCAACAGCAACAGCAGCCACCTGCCCTCCTGCTCCTCCAGCAGCACCAGCAGGAGTGCGGAAACGCAATGCTCCTCCCCCCTCTGCAACTCCTGCCGCCGACACTGAGGCCTGTTCTGGCAGCCAGTCCTCAGTGGCCTCCTCTGCTGTGTCCGCTGATTCCCGTGCTAGCAAAAGGCCACGCCAGAGCCTTTTGAGCGAGTCCTTCCAGGGGGTGGTTAGGGCTCTGCCTCCCAGCAGCCGTCACGTGCGTCAGCTGAACGGCTTGCTGGCACGGGCCATGTGCTCCCAACTCCTGCCGTACATGCTCGTGCAGGAGGGGAGCGACATGCGTGCGCTGCTTGCTTGTGCAGCCCCAGACTGGCAGCTCCCCAGCAGACACTACTTTGCCCGCAAGGCCATTCCTGCACTGCACCGCTTTGTGATGGCCAATGTGGAGCGAGTGCTGGAGCACGTGGTTGGTGAAAGGGTCCACGTCACCATGGACTCCTGGAGCAGCCGCTTCGGGACAGGCCACTACCTGTCCTTCACTGTCCACTGGGTCAGCTTGGTGGAAGGGGGTGAGGATGGGAGAGCAGCAGCGGGCACAGCAGCAGCAGCAGCAGCAACACAGTGGGTGGTGCCACCCCGCAGGGTCAGGGGAACTGCAGCAGGTTCCTCCGATCCTCTGCCATCCTCCGGCACACCTGGCCAAACCCCCCGCCTCAGCAGCAGCGTGAAGCCACGCCACTGCCAAGCGCTGCTGCAGTTGGTCAGCCTTGGGAAGACCAAACTGATGGCAACCCATGTGTTGGCCAAACTCCAGGAGCAGGAGAGGATTTGGCTGACCCCCAGAGGCCTCAGAGTCGGAGAGGTGGTGGCCGACAATGGGGCCAATCTGGTTGCCGCAATTGACAGGGGAAACCTGACCCACATCGCCTGTCTTGCCCATGTGCTGAACCTGGTGGTGCAGAAGTTCTTGCGCACCTACCAGGGGATGGGCGAACTGCTGGAAATGGCAAGGAATGTTGTGCGTCACTTCCGGCGCTCGGCTGCAGCCTCTGCGAGCCTGGAAGACGTGCAAAAGGAGCTGGAGCTGCCACGCCATCAGCTGATCATTGACGTTCCAACTCGCTGGAACTCCACCCTGGCGATGTTGGAGCGTCTGGTTGAACAGAAGCACGCTGTCAACCAGTACCTTGTCCTGGCCACTGTGTCCGCCGCTCAGAAAAGGGACAAGACCAGCAACATCCCGTCCATCGTCCCCGATGACGACTGGAGGCACATGCAGAAGGTGTGCTTAGTGCTGGCTCCCTTTCTGCAGGCCACTAACATGGTGAGCAGGGACCATGCTATGATCTGCGAGTGGGTGCCCCTGGTTTGTCTGCTGAACAGGGCCCTCGATGCTTTGCTGGAACAGGGAGCGGCAACCTTGGACCAGCAGGAGCGGCATGCAGCTGCACAGTCCACCTCTGAGGGGGAGGAGGAGGAGGACTTGGTGGAGGTCCCTGACCTTGCTGCTGATGAGGGGGATCAGCACAGCGCAGCTGAGTTGGTGCGGGGGTGGAGAGAGGATGAGTCTGAGGAGGCAGAGGAGGAGGATGAGGACAGCACTGCCGTCGATGTGCCAGCACACGTGGCCCGCCTCTTCCCAATGGCAGTGCACATGCTGACGTGCCTGCGCAAGGACCCCAGGGTGATCCAGATGAAGCAGAGGGAGGACATCTGGATCAGCATGATGTTGGACCCGCGCCTCAAGGGGAAGTTGAGCCAGTTCCTGCCGCCTGCAGGAGGAGAGCCAGCGCAACAAATAAGGAGCTTGCAGCAGGCCCTTGTTGAGCGCTTGGAGGAAGCCTTCCCCCAGCCTTCCACCCCCACTGTCCAGCCAGCAAAAAGGCAGCAGCAGGTGCCTGCATCCAGCAGCAAGCGCCCCACAGACCTGCTGTCTCTCAGCAACGAGCTCTACAGGACTGTAGAGGCTCCGGCAGCAGTGACTAGAGAGGAGGTGCATGCAGCAGCATCCTCCTTCGGTCACAGCCAGCATCTGACCCGCATGGTGGCTGACTACATGGGGTCCTACAGCGGGCTTGACAGCGATGCCCCTGTTGATCCCATGGAGTATTGGGTCAAGCGCCTGGAGATCTGGAGCAAGCTGGCGCAGTACGCCCTGGAAGTGCTGTCCTGTCCCCCTTCCAGCGTGCTGTCCGAGCGCTGCTTCAGTGCAGCTGGTGGCGTGGTCACTGAGAAACGCTCACGTCTTTCTCACAAGTCTGTGGACAGACTGACGTTTCTCAAGATGAACCAGGTGTGGGTGGAAGGCGAGTTCCTGGCCCCTGTTGTCGGCGAGAGGGGGACATGAACTGGCTGCCGGAAGAACCATCGTTAATGTGCCTTACTACCCTTTACCACCTCCTGGCTCCTGCTCACTAAGCCAGCCTGGTTCACTTTGACTATTACGTCGCCTGCAGCCACACATTTTTCATCTACAGTGGGCTGCTGTGTACTGCCCTTCTGCTGTCTGTCTGTGTTTCCCACTGCCAAGGGTACACAGATTTACCTTCTGCTGCCACTCTGCCACCAGCTATTACGTCAAACAATAGCTGCCCCTGCTGCTTGTATTTACCTTTAAAAAAAAAAAAAAAAGGTTTAATTTTTCTGAGGTGCCGGGTTGAAAACTGTGTTGTCCCAGTTGTGTATTGGACATGATGTGGGCTGCACGACCGCTGTCTGGGACCTCCTGCTGTGTTTATTTATGCCCTGGTATCACCGCTAGGTACCAGGGCTATTATGTCACGCTGCCTGCCTGCTGCCACACTCACACTACTCCTCCATTCCTCCTGCTGCTGCTGCTGTCTGTCTGTGTTTCCCACTGCCAAGGGTACACAGATTTAACTTCTGCTGCCACTCTGCCACCAGCTATTACGTCAAACAATAGCTGCCCCTGCTGCCTGTATTTACCTTTAAAAAAAAAAAAATCTTTAATTTTTCTGAGGTGCCCGTGTTGAAAACTGTGTTGTCCCAGTTGTGTATTTGACACGATGTGGGCTGCACGACCGCTGTCTGGGACCTCCTGCTGTGTTTATTTATGCCCTGGTATCACCGCTAGAGATGGGCCGAACCTCCGATTTTAGGTTCGCGAACCGGGTTCGCGAACTTTCGTGTAACGTTCGGTTCGCGTTAAAGTTCGTGAACCGCAATAGACTTCAATGGGGATGCGAACTTTGAAAAAAAAAAATAATTACGCTGGCCACAAAACTGATGGAAAAGATGTTTCAAGGGGTCTAACACCTGGAGGGGGGCATGGCGGAGTGGGATACACGCCAAAAGTCCCGGGGAAAGATCTGGATTTGACGCAAAGCAGCGTTTTAAGGGCAGAAATCACATTGAATGCTAAATGACAGGCCTAAAGTGCTATAAAACATCTTGCATGTGTATACATCAATCAGGTAATGTAATTAAGGTACTGCTTCACACTGACACACCAAATGCACCGCAAACAGCTGTTTGTGTAGTGATGGCCGTGCTGGACTGCTGCGCACCATGGCGAGAGTGCAGGTTTTGGTGGCTTTACAGCCCATATGGTCGCCTGGCTGATGTAGCTGAATGACAGAACAGTGACTGTCCAGCTGATCAAATTTGGTCTGACCACAATGAAGCAACGAGCTTATTATCTTTTGTGTGCCCCCCGAGACACTCATCTAGGCGCCGGTCATTGCTTCATTGTGATACGCAAGACCCTTCACCACGGCAAGGTAATGATCACGAAGGGGAATGGGCGCATGTACATGCCTTTTCTTTTGTTGTTGCAGGCTTGCAGCTGCCCGCAGTGCAGCCAGAAAAATTAGGCAGTCATGTACACGCACCAGAAAAATTATTACAGCGGCCGCTGCTAGCAGCGGCCTAAAAAATTCAGCAATCCGCCTGGAGTCCCGGACCCTGTTGGTGGTGGCGGAGAAGGTAGTCAAGCGGCCTGCAGGCAGACATGCTGTGTGGAGGGACTGGGAGCGACTTAGTCTTCTTGGGGCAGCCCAGGCAGCCAGTCACACGGCGTGCAGGCAGAGATGCTGTGTGTGCGGGGACTGACTTAGTCTTGGGGCGGGCAGCAGCCCCCCGGGATCCATGCCTCATTCATTTTGATAAAGGTGAGGTACTTAACACTTTTGTGATTTAGGCGACTTCTCTTCTCTGTGACAATGCCTCCAGCTGCGCTGAAGGTCCTTTCTGACAGGACGCTTGCGGCAGGGCAGGAGAGAAGTTGGATGGCAAATTGGGACAGCTCTGGCCACAGGTCAAGCCTGCGCACCCAGTAGTTCAAGGGTTCCTCATCGCTGTTCACAGCAGTGTCTACATCCACACTTAAGGCCAGGTAGTCGGCTACCTGCCGTTCCAGGCGTTGGTGGAGGGTGGATCCGGAAGGGCTACGGCGAGGCGTTGGACTAAAGAACGTCCGCATGTCCGACATCACCATGAGGTTCACTGAACAGTACAGGTATACAGTGGCGGGTTCACTGAACACAACAGGTATGCAGTGGCGGGTTCACTGAACAGGTATACAGTGGCGGGTTCACTGAACAGAACAGGTATACAGTGGCGGGTTCACAGAACAGGTATGCAGTGGCAGGTTCACTGAACACAACAGGTATGCAGTGGTGGGTTCACTGAACAGGTATACAGTGGCGGGTCCACTGAACAGAACAGGTATGCAGTGGCGGGTTCACTGAACACAACAGGTATGCAGTGGTGGGTTCACTGAACAGGTATGCAGTGGTGGGTTCACTGAACACAACAGGTATGCAGTGGCGGGTTCACTGAACAGTACAGGTATACAGTGGCAGGTTCACTGAACAGAACAGGTATGCAGTGGCGGGTTCACTGAACAGTACAGGTATACAGTGGCAGGTTCACTGAACACAACAGGTATGCAGTGGGGGGTTCACTGAACACAACAGGTATGCAGTGGCGGGTTCACTGAACACAACAGGTATGCAGTGGCGGGTTCACTGAACAGGTATGCAGTGGCGGGTTCACTGAACAGTACAGGTATACAGTGGCGGGTTCGCTGAACACAACAGGTATGCAGTGGCGAGTTTCATTGAACAGGTATACAGTGGCGGGTTCACTGAACAGAACAGGTATACAGTGGCGGGTTCACTGAACACAACAGGTATGCAGTGGCGGGTTCACTAAACAGGTATACAGTGGCGGGTCCACAGAACAGAACAGGTATGCAGTGGCGGGTTCACTGAACACAACAGGTATGCAGTGGTGGGTTCACTGAACAGGTATGCAGTGGTGGGTTCACAGAACAGGTATGCAGTGGTGGGTTCACAGAACAGGTATGCAGTGGTGGGTTTACAGCACAGGTATGCAGTGGTGAGTTCACAGAACAGGTATGCAGTGGTGGGTTCACAGCACAGGTATGCAGTGGCTGGTTCACTGAACAGGTATGCAGTGATGGGTTCACAGCACAGGTATGCAGTGGCAGGTTCACTGAACAGGTATGCAGTGATGGGTTCACAGCACAGGTATGCAGTGGTGGGTTCACAGAACAGGTATGCAGTGGTGGGTTCACAGAACAGGTATGCAGTGGCAGGTTCACTGAACAGGTATGCAGTGATGGGTTCACAGAACAGGTATGCAGTGGCAGGTTCACTGAACAGGTATGCAGTGGTGGGTTCACAGTACAGGTATGCAGTGGTGGGTTCACAGAACAGGTATGCAGCCAGCCAGGAACAAGTTAAGCCTAACTAATCTTTCCCTGAGAGACAGTCTGCAGCAGCTCACCCTACTCTCACTAACGCAGGCAGCACACGAGTGACCGTAATGGCTGCCGCTGCCTGCCTTATATAAGGGGGGGTGGGGCTCCAGGGGCTAGTGTAGCCTAATTGGCTACACTGGGCCTGCTGACTGTGATGTAGAGGGTCAAAGTTGACCCTCAAGGTGCATTATGGGGCGAACCGAACTTCCGCAAAGGTTCGCCAGCGGGACGCGAACGCGAACCACCGAAGTTCGCGTGGAACCGTTCGCCGGCGAACCGTTCGGCCCATCTCTAATCACCGCTAGGTACCAGGGCTATTATGTCACGCTGCCTGCCTGCTGCCACACTCACACTTCTCCTCCATTCCTCCTGCTGCTGCTGCTGTCTGTCTGTGTTTCCCACTGCCAGGGTACACAGATGTACCTTCTGCTGCCACTCTGCCACCAGCTATTACATCAAACAATAGCTATATCTGTGTAATTTGCTATAAAAACAAAACAAAAAAAACATTAAAAAAAAAAGGTTTAATTTTTCTGAGGTGCCCGGGTTGAAAACTGTGTTGTCCCAGTTGTGTATTGGACACGATGTGGGCTGCACGACCGCTGTCTGGGACCTCCTGTTGTGTTTATTTACGCCCTGGTATCACTGCTAGGTACCAGGGCTATTATGTCACGCTGCCTGCCTCATTGACTGCCTGCTGCCACACACTCATCCTCCTCCTCCTGCTGCTGAATTTACCTCCTGCTCTCTGTGTGTTTCCACTGCCAGAGAGCACATACAATGGCGCTTCCACCATGCGCCACCAGCTATTTGTTACGCTCAAAAATAGCTGCATTTCTTTAAAAAAACGATAAAAATATATATACTTTTTATTAATACTTTGTGATATTATTTTTAGAGGTGTCCGGGTTGAAAACTGTGTTGTCCCAGTTGTGTATTGGACATGATGTGGGCTTCATGACCGCTGTCTGGAACCTCATGCTGTGTATTTACGGCCTGGTACCACCGCTAGGTACCACAGCCTATTATGTCTCGCTGCCTGCCTCATTGACTGCCTGCTGCCACACAATCATCCTCCTCCTCCTGCTGCTGCTGCTGAATTTACCTCCTGCTGTCTGTGTGTTTCCACTGCCAGGGAGCACATACAATGGCGCTTCCAACATGCGTGCGCCACCAACTATTTATTACGCTCAAAAATAGCTGCATTTCTTTAAAAAAAATAAAAATAAAAGAGAAATAAGTGAAGAAGAAGAAGACGATATAGAAGAAGAAGAAGATATAGAAAAAGAAGAAGAAGAAGGAGAAGAAGAAGAAGGAGAAGAAGAAGAAGATATAGAAAAAGAAGAAGACGAAATAGAAAAATAATAATAAGAAGAAGATATAGAAAAAGAAGATATAAGATATAGAAAAAGATATAGAAGAAGAAGATGAAGAAGAAGAAGATGAAGAAGAAGAAGACTAAGAAGAAGATGAAGAAGATGAAGAAGATGAAGAAGAAGAAGAAGAAGATGAAGAAGAAGAAGAAGATGAAGAAGATGAAGAAGAAGAAGAAGATGAAGAAGAAGAAGAAGAAGATGAAGAAGAAGAAGAAGATGATGAAGAAGAAGATGATGAAGAAGAAGAAGAAGAAGAAGAAGAAGAAGAAGAAGAAGAAGAAGAAGAAGAAGAAGAAGAAGAAGAAGAAGAAGAAGAAGATATAGAAGAAGAAGACATAGAAGAAGAAGAAGAAGAAGAAGAAGAAGAAGAAGAAGAAGAAGAAGAAGAAGAAGAAGAAGAAGAAGAAGAAGAAGATATAGAAGAAGAAGATATAGAAGATGAAGAAGAAGAAGATGAAGAAGAAGAAGATATAGAAGAAGAAGATATAGAAGAAGAAGAAGAAGATGAAGAAGAAGAAGAAGATATAGAAGAAGAAGAAGAAGATATAGAAGAAGAAGATATAGAAGAAGAAGAAGAAGAAGAAGAAGAAGAAGAAGATATAGAAGATGAAGAAGAAGAAGAAGAAGAAGAAGAAGAAGAAGTATATACACTGTACTGAACAGAATTTCACCTTTTTTTTTTAAAGGAACATCCCCACATAATCACTTGCTGTTGTTACTTGGGAAAAAAAGATGTTTCTTGCATCATTCACCCTCAAAACAAGTGTTGGAAGCTATTTAAGGCCAATTAGAATAGTCAGCTCGAATAATGAGCTCGAATACCGACTCGAATAGTGAGCTCGAAGTCCGAGGTCGAATCGAATAGTAAAAAAAATTCGACTTGAATATTCGACCGAATGCGAATAATTTACTATTCGAATTCGACCAAACTCGAATAATAAAAAGGGGTATCCGAGCACCACTGGTTATAAGCTTTTATATATATTTTATTTTTATACAACTTAATGACTGTATGACTACACATGGGTTATGAGCCAATTATCTCTGTTTACAGCTATTGCTCCGTTGTTATTGCCTGATGAAGCGGGATCAAACCTGCGAAATGCGTTGCATATTTGGAGTTCATAAATAAAATATATTGACTGTCTTTACTACAGTCGTTGTGTGTCTACTTGGAGGAGGTAAGTCCACCACTACCTCCTCTATTTACCAAGAATTTGGTTTTTAAGCTCATTTAGCTTCCTTTTATCCTTTTGGCGCCTCTGTTCTCCTGCATAATATTTTTAAAACTAGTCAGTAAAATGCATTTTAAACCCCCAGCAAGTGCAAAAGTACTCTAAATAATTTTGATAGTACTTTTTCATTTACTTTTTGGTATTTTTTTCAATTGCAAAGTGATGAAAAGTTATTTTTAAAACAGATTGAAAAAGTATCTCCTTTGTAAAAAAAAAAAAAACAGAGAAAAAGTGAATTGCATATGAGCCTGGGGCCCATATGCAATTCACTTTTCTTCCAAGTTTTCAAATAGGTGATATTTTCACAAGTTGTAACTAAAATGTCCTTTAACTACTTAAGGACCATTATGGTTTTAATGACAACTTTTCACCCATTTAAATCATACAAAATGAAAATAAAAATACAAAATGAAAACTTATCTCCAAGGAGAAAACACAGAAGAAAAAGTTAGTTGCATATGGGCCCAGTTTTTTTTTGTGGCTACAATGTCCACATTGCTTTTATGACCCTTGCAAGATAGATCCTCAGGCTGTGAGGGTCACCAGGGATAGACAAGAGAACGTTACATTTATATCGCACTTTTCTCCTGGCGGACTCAAAGCACCAGAGCTGCAGCCACTAGGCAGTAGCAGTGTTAGGGAGTCTTGCCCAAGGTCTCCTACTGAATAGGTGCTGGCTTACTGAACAGGCAGAGCCAAGATTCGAACCCTGGTCTCCTGTGTCAGAGGCAGAACTCTTAACCATTACACTATCCAGCCAAAGGAGGAAGTAGCAATTCACAGTGGCAACAAAATTTAGCATTGATAGAAAATGTACCCACCACCCGCCACATTTACTGTATAAATTAGTGAGCAACAAATAGCTGAAAAACTGCTTTAAAGAATGAAGCATGTTATACACAAACTAAAAATTTGCCTTCTAAAAATAGAAGGTATTTACACATTGCATCTTCACATGAGTAAGAAGCCATTCCCATACAGTCTGTTTTATGGTACCCATACAAAGGGCTGGTTCTAGAAACAATGGGAAAAGTTGGGGGCCAAACCTGGGAGCCCCCTAACAGACACCTTGACCAAAAACCGCCTTAAGGGGCCCTTTGTTGCAGCCAAATTTCCCTTCTGGGCCCTTGAGCTGGCTGCTGACCCTCCCTCCCAACTGCCTCCCAACTTGACTATTCTTCCTGGGGCCCCTGCAGAGTCTTTGGTAGTATATCCTTTCACCTGCCCTCCAGCACAGAGGCCCCTACTCTGCCAAAGATTCTGCAGAGGCTCCCGGGAGCAACAGTTAAGATGGGGAAACATTTTGGGCCCTTACAGGCTCTGGGGCCCAGGGGCGTTTGCCCTCTTCGCCTCTATGGTAGCGCTGGCCCTGCCCATACACAGTACAGAAAAAACATTCGATTTTACCAGTTTTTTCGACCAAAAGCTATCAAATCGAATGAAAATTGATAAGAATATTTTTGTCTATCAAGAAAAATGAACAGTTATCCTGTTTTTTCTATAAAAATCTGATCAGACATGTTGGAAAAATTGTACCATGTATGGGTACCTTTACAATGATCATTGTAATTGCAATTGAATTTCTGATGTGGCTTTTTTGCATTTGCCATCGTTGGTTCCCACTGGCTACAGCAATTTAAACAATAGGGAGTTTCACAGGAAAATTAAAATATTGTGGTGCCACAGGCTTCTGGTCAATTCAGTCTGGAAGAGACACTGGAATGGATGGGAGAAAAAAAACATAAAACCACAGTGGGATCAAATAATATTGGTAAATAGTTACAGACTGGATTGTTACAAAAAAGGGTTTTTTTTTTGTTAATTTTTGTTTTTTTTTCTGCTAAGTTTTGTGTAAATGGGTGAGGGGTAATACATGACCCCTTTTACCTGCTTACCTGGGTAAGGTTTAATACTTGGTTGCCATATTAAACAGATAACCAATTAGCAACATAGATTCCCTAATCCCATGTCAATTCTTGGGAGGCACACCGACGTAGGGAAGAGTCTTTTTTTTTAAACTCGTTTTATTAAACAAATGTCACTGAATACATATAAGTATATCATGTACAGGATTCAAGGAATTATCCATCGAAGTATTGTTAATACAGTAAAGAGGTATTGATCTGACAGTGAAAGTAAGGATTCAAATTACAGGTTATACATTCCATGAAGACTCCATTTCTAGTGACATAACCAAAACACATCGGGGCACTTGACAAGAAGATGCCAACCACCCCATAAGAAACAGTAAATCAAACAAACAAACAAACATCCACCTGTGCACCAGAGATACTAGGGAAGAGTCTTTTGTACGACAATTGGCCTATGGGTGCCAGGGCTAAAGATGTCACCACCTGTCAGGAATTTCAGAGTGTATATCATATAGATTATATGTGAGGAAACGTGCCCCAGAGACCATTATCCCACAGAAACTGGTACTAGCAACAACTGAGACTTGGGAAGATTGGATAGAGACTTTAGGTCCCTTTTAGCAGGACGTCCCGGAGGGGAAGCCCAAAGGGGTTATGTTTATACCACTGCCATTCTGTCTTCAGATTTTACAGATGTTCCACTCACACAAAAATGCGGGACACCCTGGGGCTTCCAAAACACAGGATCTTGTTGCCAGGTGCGCTTGGTGGCCTTCTCTGGCAACAGATTGCAAGGAGTATGTTAGAGAGTGTGCGGTGTGTGCGAAGAGTAAGCCCTCCCGGCTGGCACCTGTGGAAACGTTGCAGCCCTTGCCCACCCCGAATGAGCCGTGGAACCACTTGTCCATGGATTTTGTGGGTGAGCTTCCCAGGTCTGAGGGCATGTCGGTCGTTTGGGTGGTAGTCGACCGCTTTAGTAAAATGGCCCATTTTGTGCCCTTGAAAGGACTCCCCTCGGCCCAGGAGTTGGCCGATTTGTTCATCAGCCACGTTTTCCGATTGCATGGCATTCCGGAAAACATAGTATCAGATCGGAGAGTCCAATTTGTTTTAAGATTTTGGAGGGCATTTTGTCACCAAATGGGCATGGAACTGTCATTTTCGTCGGGCTACCACCCACAGACCAATGGTCAGACTGAAAGAGTCAATCAGTCATTGGACCAGTTTTTGAGGTGTTACGTTGCAGAAGCGGAAAATGATTGGGTCAAGTTCTTGCCCTTCTCAGAATTTGCGCACAATAATTTGAAAAGTTCTTCCTCGGGATTCTGTCCATTTCAGATAGTGACCGGGAAGTTGCCTAAATTCTCCCCATTGCCAGTCGCCTCCACTCCGTTTTCAGCTCTGGAGGCCTGGCAAAGTTCATTTAAAGACATGTGGTGGATCGTGAAAAATAATTTGGAGAAGGCGTTTCAAAGTCAAAAAGGTCAAGCTGACAAGAGACGTTCCTTAGAGTGGAGGTTTCAACCAGGAGACTTAGTCTGGGTGTCCACACGTCACTTGACCTTGAAACAGCCCTCAACCAAGTTGGGGCCCAGGTATGTGGGTCCGTTTCCAGTAACGAGAAAGATCAATGATGTTACTTATGCCATTGATCTTCCTGCCAGCATGCGTGGCGTAAGATCCTTTCATGTATCCCTGCTTAAGCCAGCAGCCCATGTGGGTCCCACTCCTCCTCCTCCTGTGATGGTAGATGACCAACCTGAGTACGAAGTAGAGAAGATTTTAGACTCACGTATAGTTCAGAACTCAGTACAATATCTGGTTCATTGGTAGGGGTATGGTATTGAGGAGAGATCATGGGTACCTGAATGTCGCATGCATGCTGACAAATTGAGAAGGGAGTTCCACGCGTTGCAGCCTGAGAAGCCTGGTAGGAGCTCCTCAGGGGGGGTACTGTGAGGAAACGCGGAAAAGCCGCCGCAAACGCTCAGAGTGAGGCGGCTGTTTCCGCGTCCAACGTGGTGGCACAACGCGAAGAAACCGCCGCATGCCGCATGGGCAGAGTGGTGGAGTCCGCATTGGATGCGGCAGATTGCACGCATGACAATGTTAATGACAGTGTGGTTGGACGCGGGGAGGCCGTCGCTTGCTTGGAGAGCAGCGCCGCGGCTCCCGCGCCCGAGTCAGCAGATACATTGCAAAACATGTCTGGTGTGGCTGGGACTGATAGTCCACACAGGTTCAGAAGGACGCGCGTGCGCTGAGAGGCAGAGCTTATATGACAGCCAGAGGAGAGTCAGCTGACCAAGCTGGTCAGCTGACATTTTCACCAGTTCTCATTGGTCCAGCACTTAGGGGTGGCGCTGGAGAGCGCTATAGTATATATACTGGGTGCTGGTCATTCTCTGGTTGTCTGCCGTTGCGATCACTACGTGGTAGCACTCAGACCTTGTCTGTATCTGTGTTCTAGCATAGTTTCCAAAGGTGTTGATGATCAAGGAACTCACACCTTACTATTAGGAATATTGACCTGTATTATTTGTTATAACCTTCTGCCTGCCTGACTATTCCTCTGAACTCTGATTCTGTACCTTGCTATTTCTGATATTCCGTTGCCAAACTCTGCTCGTTCCTGGACTCCGTATTTGCCTCCTGACTCTGTACCTTGCTATTCTGATACTCCGTTGCCAAACCCTGCCTGTTTATTGGATTCCGTATCTGTCTCCTGAATCTGTACCTTATCTGTCTGTGTGTTAACGACCTGGCATGCCCGACCTCGAGAACTGACCTTACTGTTAGAGGCAGTTCCCAGACCTGTTAGTGACACCCTCTCACTGGTGTCACTCACGCTCTGTCCTTCCTACTCTCAGCCTAGCTCCTCCCCCAGGAGAGTCTAGGCCATCGGAAGGAACATACTTCTGTGCAGTACTCATAGTATACTGTTGCATCTAACACTCACTTGTTATCTCAGGTGTCCAGAGGTTAGTAGATATATATGATTATAGGTGATACTGCAGATCACCAATAATCGGGTATATTCCATATTCTCGGTTATACTGCAGTTCACCGGTAATCAGACCCTCTCTGTGTTACACCGATCGTTACATTATATAATGGGGAAACACTGACCAAATAATGTATAAAGTTTTATTGTAAAAAAAACATTTTGTTTTTACTACAGTTCTTCTTTAAAGAGACTCTGTAACAAAATGTTGAGCCTTATTTCTTCTATCCTATAAGTTCTGATGCCTGTTCTAATGTGGTCTGCCTTACTGCAGCCTTTTCTAGTTGCACTGTCTCTGTAATAAATCATATCTTCTTTCCTCTGTCGGCTCTGTCGGGTTGAGGCTGGAATGTGTGGAATGTGCAGCACTGCTTGTGATAGGCAGAAGCTATACACACCCTCTCCAAGCTCTGTATGAGTCACACAGTAAGCTGATCTCAGCCTATCTCACTCTGGTTAGAAGCCATGTTTTGTGTTTGTAAACACTGCCTAAAACTGGCAATTACAAGCCAGGATTGCAGCAGGGAGTGGCAGAAACAGCACAGAGGGGCCCAGGAGAACATAAGGAATAGAATGGTATGCTTTTAATTGTAAGAATTTTAGAGTACAGATTCTCTTTAATATGAAATATAGGCTCACATATTATCTTAAAGTAGATTATGCTTCTTTTGTGTGGGTGTTTTTGTTTTGCTTCTCTGATCCTGTTTTACCGGAGACTTTGGATTAATTGATTTAAGTACATAATTATTGTGTACATCTCATTTCGACTAATGAATTTAATGCATCCAACCATCTAGGAGGCACATACTCTCAAGAGCTTAGAAATCTTGAATATATTCACTAAAATAATTGTACATGTTTCATAAGATAAATAGATGTAAAGTAAGAAGACCAACGCTATCAGGTCCTTCTTTGTTGGTGGGAATTGCAGTCTCTGCAAATCAATATCAGAATAATGAACAGGTAAAGCAGGTTTGGGTTTTTGTTTTTTATGTTTCTGCTAAATATTCATTTGAAATGGACTGCAAGTTGTTTAGCCCACTTACCGTATATACTCGCATACAAGCTGAATTTTTGACCCCCAAAAATTGCCCCAAAAGTGGGGGTCCCGGCTTCTATGCGAGTCACCTACTTTTAGTGGCCTTTCCTGTGTGGGACAGGAGCTCCTCCACTTTTCATGGTGTTGTGGGATGCAGTCCTGGCGTCTTGGATGGCAGGGGAGTGCCTGCAGGGGAATTTGAGGCAGATCGGGGTGTCCGTAGTGGAAGGTGGGATCCGGCATCGCAGAGCAGGTTCGGATGCCAGCGTGCTTTCAGCCACAAGCATGTCCCGCTTTCCCTGTACACCGGTGGCCAGAACGTGTTATTGATCTGGGCATCCGATGCTGGGAGTGACGTGTCTGGAGTGACATTGATCGGGGATTCCCTCTTCGTCCTATGTTGCATATAGATGATGTGTTTCATGTAGATGAGGCCATCTAGTGGCGTCTTTAGACAGCAAGTGCAGGACGGAAGAGGGAATCCCCGATCATTGTGCTGGTGATTCAGCGCGGGCTCTGTCACTCCAGACACATCACTGCCAGCACCGGTGCCCGGATCCATAACACATTCTGGCCAGGGATGCTCGGGTAGTACTTTTTAAAACCCGCCCGGATCCGGACGGATCCGGGTACCCAGATACCCGGATCCTGCAAGTGGAAGTGGCAGGAGAATCTTTAGACAAGTTTTCTTAACCCCCCTGGCGGTCTAATAAAAACCTCCAGGGGGCAGCAGAGCAGTTTTTTTTAAATTATTTTTTTAAATCATGTAGCGAGCCCAGGGCTCGCTACATGATAGCCGCTGTGCAGCGGCATCCCTCCACCCTCTTCGATCGCCTCCGGCGATCTCCGATCAGGAAATCCCGTTCACAGAACGGGATTTCCTGGAGGGCTTCCCCCATCGCCATGGCGACAGGCGGCATGACGTCACCGACATCATCGCCGTCGTGACGTCATTGCGAGTCCCGATCTACCCCTCAGAGCTGCCTGGCATCAGTATTGGCCAGGCAGCGCACGGGGTCTGGGGGGGGGGGTGCGTGTGGCGAGCGGCGGCGGCTAATCGGCATGGAGCGGCAGCGATCAGAGTGCACACACAGCTAGCAAATTTCTAGCTGCGTGTTGCAAAAAAAAAAGTATGCAAATCAGCCCAGCAGCAGGGCCTGAGAAATCCTCCTGCGCAGCATAGCCCGTGCTCAGCACGGACTTACCGCCAGGGAGGTTAAGTAGACCTAAAGTCTCCATGGCCCTCCCAAAAAGTCATATATTTACCTCAGCAGGGAGAAGCCTCTTGATGGTCCAGAGGCTTCCCTGGTAACCCTACACCCCTCCATTGCTGTACTTTGACCCTCTAAACAAACGTCAACACTAAAGTAGAAGATTGCTTGTGGCCATGCTCTCCCATGTACAAGAGCACTGCACTGTACAGGCCCAAAGTACAGCCCGAAACTGTACAGCAACACAGAGCCGCTCATGCACGTCTTTTTTTTCTGCAAAGAATAGGTTGGATATTTAGGGTACTATAGGATAAAGTTATACACTCTCTCCTGGACACAACCATCACCAAAGATCTGAGTTAGAAAGCTAACACCACCTCTACCCTAAAAATGGTTATTCTTCCTACAACAAATGAAGAAGTTTGGTATAGCTCAGGAGTAGAGATGTCGCGAACCTCAGATTTTCGGTTCGCGAAATTCCGCAGAAGGTTCGGTTCGCGGAAAAGTTCGCGAACCGCAATAGACTTCAACGGGGAGGCGAACTTTGAAAAATAGAAAAAATTATGCTGGCCACAAATGTGATGGAAAAGATGTTTCAAGGGGTCTAACACCTGGAGGGGAGCATGGTGGAGTGGGATACATGCCAAAAGTCCCGGGGAAAAATCTGGATGTGACGCAAAGCAGCGTTTTAAGGGAAGAAATCACATTGAATGCTAAATTGCAGGCCTAACGTGCTTTCAAACATCTTGCATGTGTATACATCAATCAGGGAGTGTAATTAGAGTACTGCTTCACACTTACACACCAAACTCACCGTGTAACGCACCGCAAACAGCTGTTTGTGTAGTGACAGCCATGCTGGACTACTGCGCAACATGGCGAGATTGCTCTTCCTCACTCAGTGATGTCAGGTAATGTGTGACTTCCTTCTCAACTTTCCATGGAATTGTTAAAAAGCTTACGTTTTGTTTTTAAATTACATTTTCTACTTGCTGTGTACTTGTTCAGTACCGCTACAATGAGAATCCTGTGGAGGCGGGCAAGTCTGCCATTGTGACCCCGGGTAATGGCCAGGGAATGAGAGGTTTGAATCCGGTGTGGAGCCTGAGCAACGGCTACCACTACACATCCAAGGAGGGCAGCGGGCAGGCAAGCACGCCCACCCGCCCCGAGGTAGTGACCAAAAATAACAATACAGGAGGAGGACTTTCGAGGCCCTGCTGTGTATTTGAAATGAATATACTTTAAATCCTTTAACGAGAACCAGTTATGGCGGGCAAAGATGACACCACATTCCTTTCACGAGAATCATATGGAGGCGGGCAAGTCTGCCATTTGTGACCCCGAGTAATGGCCGGGGAATGAGGGATGGAATCCGGTGTGGAGCCTGAGAAACGGCTACCACTACACATCCAAGGAGGGCAGCAGGCAGGCATGCACGCCCGTCCCGAGGTAGTGACCAAAAATAACAATACAGGAGGCGGACTTTCGAGGCCCTGCTGTGTATTTGAAATGAATTAACTTTAAATCCTTTAACGGGAATCCGTTATGGAGGGCAAGTCTGCCAATGTCACCGCGGGGAATGAAGGTTGGATTCCGGCCCGAAGTGGGAGCCTGCTGAGACCCATGCTGTAGCTGCCCTGACCGTGCTTTGCAGACCAGGCATCTGTGGTCAGATGGACCCTTGAGCCAGCGGAAGACAAACCAAGTCGAAAGCATTTGCCAAGAATGTTTTACGGAGGGCAAGTTTTTTTGCCCTTTTTTTACATTTTTTGAAAATAATAGATGGTTGTATTTTTAAATTGTTTGAAAGTTTAGATGGTTGTATTTTTAAATTGTTTAAAAGTGTATCCATTCTTCCTCCCCCCAGCCACGAACAATACCATGGGAACGTGGAGCAGCAGAAGCCCCTGTGACGGCTGCCGCGGTTGTTCTCCGCGGCTTGTCTTTTGAGGGGTGCTGCTTTTCCTCAGGTGTTCTTGCCATAGCTGTTTGTGCCTTCTCTCCAGGTGCCTTCGTAAGGCACTTGTCCCTACGTGAGAGTTGGCCTTTCCACGGCTGAATTTTTGCTGGCAGAGACAACAGATGGCTTTGCTCCGATCTGAGACACACACGTGAAAAAAATTCCAAACCGCTGAACCGCCCTGGGGTGATGGCGCTAGGGTGGCATCAGCAGCTGACGTTGAAGGGCATGTTGGCTGGCTGGCCATAGCTGGTGATACATGGCGCCGGACACTGCCCCCAGCTGTTTCTGAGGACAAGCTCCCTCTGCTTCTATCATGGAGTCGTCTCCTCCTACTCCTCTCTGACTCCTCCTCTGAACTGTCCACCTGGTCATCTCCTCTACCGGGAACATATGTGGTATCCGTATAATCATCATCATAATCCTCCTGGCCAGCTGCGCTTTCCTCAGACACCTCCTCAAGTGCACCAACTTCAGGTGGTCCACCATCATCCCCATCCACACACGTTACGTCCATACTATAGCCACCTAACTCAGACATATGAGGTGGTGTACCTGCGCCTTCTTGTTATTGTTGCAGTAGTGGCTGGGAATCAGTGATTTCACCACCACCACCAAATAACTCCTGCGAAGTGTCAAATGCAGCGGATGTGGTGCTTGTTGTAGCGCTGGTGGCTGAGGGAGATGAGGTGTTCTGTGTTAAATAGTCAATCACCTCCTCACGATTTTGGGAAGTGATGGCACGTACCTTCTTCTGAGCACTGTATTTTGGGGCAGGTCCGCACGAAATCACAGCAACACCACCTTGCACAGCCACAGACCTGCCGGTGCCTGGTGGCCTTCCTCTGGGTCTGCCTCTACCTCTTCCTGTACCTGGTTTGTCCATTTTGTCCATCTCGGGGGTATGCTAGCTATATGCAGTGAGGTGGGTTCTCACTCAACACAACAGGTAGTTAGATGCAGTGAGCTGGGTTCACTGAACAGTAAAGGTACTTAAGATGCAGTGAGGTGGGTTCTCACTCAACACAACATGTAGTTAGATGCAGTGAGGTGGCCAGGTGGGTTCTCACTCAACACAACAGGTAGTTAGATGCAGTGAGCTGGGTTCACTCAACACAACGCTAGGTATATGCAGTGATGAGGTGGGTTAAGTAAACACAACAGGTACTGGGTAGTTAGATGCAGTGAGCTGGGTTCACTGAACAGTAAAGGTACTTAAGATGCAGTGAGGTGGGTTCTCACTCAACACAACAGGTAGTTAGATGCAGTGGCGCACCTAGGGCATTTGGCACCCGGTGCTGGGTATTAAAAGACACACCCCCCCTGAAAAAATGGGCGTGGCCACAACCTGCAGCGTGCTTTGTGGCAAAAAATGGGCGTGGCCATGACCGGATGAGGGCGGAGCTAACTGTAATTTAAAGTATTAGCTAGTATAGTTGCCCCAGTATAGCTAGTGTTGGGCGAACAGTGTTCGCCACTGTTCGGGTTCTGCAGAACATCACCCTGTTCGGGTGATGTTCGAGTTCGGCCGAACACCTGACGGTGCTCGGCCAAACCGTTCGGCCATATGGCCGAACTAAGAGCGCATGGCCGAACGTTCCCCGAACGTTCGGCTAGCGCTGTGATTGGCCGAACGGGTCACGTGGTTCGGACCCGAACGCGCTCTGATTGGCCGAACTGTCACGTGGTTCGGGTAAATAAATACCCGAACCACGTCATATCTCCGCCATTTGTCTGTGGGTTTAGCTTTGGGTAGGCAGGCAGGGTAGTTCGCGCTCCAGCCACGCTAGCCAGGGTCCCCCCCAGTCATTGTGTGTCACTGCTGGGAACAGTAGTACACCGCTCGTTCAGCCACACTATATAGCATTCTGTGTACTGTTCTGTGTCTGCTGGGAACAGTGGTACACCGCTCGTTCAGCCACACTATATAGCATTCTGTGTACTGTTCTGTGTCTGCTGGGAACAGTGGTACACCGCTCGTTCAGCCACACTATATAGCATTCTGTGTACTGTTCTGTGTCTGCTGGGAACAGTAGTACACCGCTCGTTCAGCCACACTATATAGCATTCTGTGTACTGTTCTGTGTCTGCTGGGAACAGTAGTACACCGCTCGTTCAGCCACACTATATAGCATTCTGTGTACTGTTCTGTGTCTGCTGGGAACAGTAGTACACCGCTCGTTCAGCCACACTATATAGCATTCTGTGTACTGTTCTGTGTCTGCTGGGAATAGTGGTACACCGCTCGTTCAGCCACACTATATAGCATTCTGTGTACTGTTCTGTGTCTGCTGGGAACAGTAGTACACCGCTCGTTCAGCCACACTATATAGCATTCTGTGTACTGTTCTGTGTCTGCTGGGAACAGTAGTACACCGCTCGTTCAGCCACACTATATAGCATTCTGTGTACTGTTCTGTGTCTGCTGGGAACAGTAGTACACCGCTCGTTCAGCCACACTATATAGCATTCTGTGTACTGTTCTGTGTCTGCTGGGAACAGTAGTACACCGCTCGTTCAGCCACACTATATAGCATTCTGTGTACTGTTCTGTGTCTGCTGGGAATAGTGGTACACCGCTCGTTCAGCCACACTATATAGCATTCTGTGTACTGTTCTGTGTCTGCTGGGAACAGTAGTACACCGCTCGTTCAGCCACACTATATAGCATTCTGTGTACTGTTCTGTGTCTGCTGGGAACAGTAGTACACCGCTCGTTCAGCCACACTATATAGCATTCTGTGTACTGTTCTGTGTCTGCTGGGAATAGTGGTACACCGCTCGTTCAGCCACACTATATAGCATTCTGTGTACTGTTCTGTGTCTGCTGGGAACAGTGGTACACCGCTCGTTCAGCCACACTATATAGCATTCTGTGTACTGTTCTGTGTCTGCTGGGAACAGTGGTACACCGCTCGTTCAGCCACACTATATAGCATTCTGTGTACTGTTCTGTGTCTGCTGGGAACAGTAGTACACCGCTCGTTCAGCCACACTATATAGCATTCTGTGTACTGTTCTGTGTCTGCTGGGAACAGTAGTACACCGCTCGTTCAGCCACACTATATAGCATTCTGTGTACTGTTCTGTGTCTGCTGGGAACAGTAGTACACCGCTCGTTCAGCCACACTATATAGCATTCTGTGTACTGTTCTGTGTCTGCTGGGAATAGTGGTACACCGCTCGTTCAGCCACACTATATAGCATTCTGTGTACTGTTCTGTGTCTGCTGGGAATAGTGGTACACCGCTCGTTCGCCACTGTATAGCATTGTGCTCTGTGTCGCTGCTGGGAATAGTGGTACACCGCTCACCCGTCACTGTATAGCATTGTGCTCTGTGTCGCTGCTGGGAATAGTGGTACACCGCTCACCCGTCACTGTATAGCATTGTGCTCTGTGTCGCTGCTGGGAATAGTGGTACTGTATAGCATTTCTGTACTGCCACTGTACTGCTGCCAGTCAGCGTGTACTGTAAGGATAAGTGAAATGAGGAAGAAATCCGGTGAAAGAGGGAGGGGCAAGGGAAGAGGTGTTTCCCCTGACGGTTCACGTACAGGCCACAGGGGAGCACCCAAGAAAACCCACTCAATACCGCCCATGTTGTCCAGGACAACAACCCTCACAAATCCAAAAGAACAGGACCAGATAATTGCTTGGATGACCTCTCAAGCGTCCAGCAGTGGGTTAAGCAGCACCAGCACATCACGCACGAGGTCCGAGTCCTCAGCCAGTTACAAGGAGCCAGTGGGCACAAAGCTGACACAACCGGCAGCGACACCACGCACACAACTGCCAGATAACCAGTCCGATGAATTACCTCAGGACACAATGGGGTATTCGCAGGAGCTATTCCCAGCCCAACAAACTTCCACCTTTCAAAGGTCAATGGAGGAACAGCCAGAAATGTTGTGCCTGGATTCACAACCGTTAACTGTGGGAAATGCACCGCGCACTGAAATACAAGGCGAGTCCGAAGAGGACTCGGAAACCCAAATCCCAGAGCAATTTGGGCAGGAGGGGTTGCAATTGCAGGAGGTCGGCCGACAAGATCTGGAAGACGACGTTGGAGTGTGCTGCGCAGAGGTTGTTGTGGGGAGCTCTACTCCACGGCGGTGGCCCACAATGACATATGACGAGTTTGAGGAGATGGAAGAGGAGGGTATGGACAATGTGGACAGAGACCCAGATTTTGTTTGTGAACGAGAACATCGCCGTCGTAGCAGCAGCACAGATGAGTCTGTTGAAGAACACACTGCTGCACGAGTTCGCCTTGTGCCACAAGGTAGGCGGCGCGCAATTTCAGGCACCACAAGCGTGGAAGTTCAAGTGAGAGGCAAAAGAGGAGCAAACAGAAATCGCCAGCAAGGAGGCAGGTGCTCCAAAGTCTGGGCTTTCTTTGAAGACTGCACTGAGGATGTTACCATGGCGATTTGCAAGGTGTGCAAGACCCGCCTGAGCAGGGGGAAAAATATTAACAACCTCTCCACCACCAGCATGAGCCGTCACATGCTATCCAAACATCCCACTCTTTGGGCAAACGCGTCAGGACAGGGTACCAGAAACAACACTGCCTCCCTTGGGTTCACCAGACTCACCACCAGACCCGCCTCAGCAGCAGCAGTAGCCCAGCCATTGCGTGGTTCACAACATTCACAAACATCAGACGACGCTGACACTGTCACTTTCCGGAGTAGTGCTCTTGAGGTCTCCCAGTGTTCATCAAACACAACAACCAACAGCCCTTCCGTGTGCAGCGCAACGGTTCAGTTGTCTGTGTCGGAGATGTTTGAGCGCAAGAGGAAATTGCCAGCAAATGACCCCCGGGCCGTGGCAGTAACAGCCAGCATAGCCAAGCTTCTGGCCTGCGAAATGCTGCCATATCGATTGGTGGAGACAAACAGCTTCAAGGGCATGATGTCAGTGGCCATCCCACGTTACGTGGTTCCCAGCCGCTACCACTTTGCGCGCTCTGCAGTGCCTGAGTTGCATGAGCACGTGGTCAGCAAAATAACCCGAAGCTTGAAGAATGCCGTTGCCTGCAAGGTTCACCTCACCACTGACACCTGGACGAGTGCGTTCGGCCAGGGTCGATACATCTCCCTTACCGCGCACTGGGTGAACCTTGTGGAGCCTGGCAGCGATTCCTCACCTGCTACGGCACGGGTGTTGCCCACGCCACAAACAGCTGCACCGCCGTCCCTCCCACTGGATAACAGCAGCACCTACCTCTCTGACTCCTTCTCCTCCAACGCATCTCAAAGCTGTACCTCATCCGGAAACGCTAACCCAGCAGCAGTAGGATCGTGGAAGCAGTGCAGCACAGCTGTTGGCATGCGTCAGCAAGCGTTGCTGAAGCTAATCTGCCTTGGAGATAAGCAGCACACAGGGGAGGAAATTTGGAGGGGAATAAAGGAACAGACGGATTTGTGGCTGGCACCGCTGGACCTGAAACCGGGCATGGTTGTGTGTGATAATGGGAGTAATCTCATTCGCGCTTTAAGGTTGGCTAAGCTGACACACATCCCTTGCCTGGCGCACGTGATGAACCTAGTAGTTCAGCGGTTCCTGAGGACATACCCAGGCGTGCCCGATCTGCTGTTGAAGGTGCGTCGAGTGTCCAAACATTGTAGAAATTCCAGTACTGCTTCGGGGGCACTCGCCAAGATGCAGGAGCGCTTCAATCTCCCCCACCATCGCTTGCTGTGTGATGTCCCTACGCGCTGGAATTCTACGCTGCACATGCTAGCCCGCTTTTGCGAGCAGAAGAGTGCAGTGGTCCAGTACATGACGGCGCAGTACCGAGGCGCATCCGGCCAGCTGCCAAGCTTCTGTGGATCCGATTGGGCCAACATGTTGGACCTCTGCCAAGTCCTCCAAAATTTTGAGCAATCCACGTTGCTTGTGAGCAGTGACAACTCTTCAGTCAGCATTACCATACCACTGCTGTGTTTACTGAAGAGGTCGATGTTAAAAATCAAGGAAACAGCTGTCATGATGCAACTGGGGGAATCTGAAGGAGAAAACGATCAGCGTGATGGTACCAACATCAGGCCATCCGCCTCAGGGAACGCTGGCCCCAGCAGCTATGACGAAGAAGAGGAGGAGGAACAGCTGGAGTTGGAGCAGGAATTTCATGCCACCACTGACGAGGGCCAGAGCGGTGCACGTTGGACTTCCACAATTCAACGCGAATGGTCAGCAGAAGCAGACCAGGAGGAAGGTGACGACTATGATGCATCACAACAACTATCACAACGCTCACAAGAGGATGATGAGGATTCTGGTAGGACTCTGGCACACATGGCTCAATTCATGCTAGACTGCATTGAACGTGACCCACGCATTGTGCGCATTCTGGACAACACCAATTACTGGGTTTATACCCTTCTGGATCCACGGTACAAACACAATGTTCCAAAACTGCTTGAAGAAAGAGTCAGACAGGTCAAAATGGAAGAATACCAGCAGGCCCTTGTGGAGACTTTAGAGAGGAGATTGACATCCTCCCCCTCCTCTAGCCAGTTGTACGCAGACAGACTGACTTCCGCAAACCCAGGACGACCAGGAGGGCAGCAAACAACGCAAGCCGCAGCTAGTACCCAAAAGGGAATGGTATCGGCAGTGTCCTTGGAGTGGGAAAATTTTCTGACACCCATGCAGCCGCAGCCCACTGAACAGCAAGCGTGCAGATCCACCTCCAACACCGATCGCCTGGAGAAGATGGTCAAGGACTACATGTCAGATGGCGTAGCTGTGTCGAACCATCCATCTGCACCCTTCAACTATTGGGTATCGAAGCTAGACACCTGGCACGAACTGGCAATGTACGCAATAGAGGTGCTGGCTTGCCCGGCAGCCAGCGTTATGTCGGAACGCTGTTTCAGTGCTGCCGGAGGCATCGTCACAGATCGGCGTATCCGCCTCTCTACAGAAAATGCAGACCGTCTGACTCAAATTAAAATGAATCAATCCTGGATTGGAAATGACTACGCAACACTCCAGGACCCCAACCAAGTAACATGACCAATGAACATCTGGGATGGTGTTGCGTTTCCGGGCCCTGTTTATTGAACCTCTCATCTGTATTACATTTATGACTGCATGGCGGCAAAAAGCATTGCTGCTATATCCGCACGCTTTTTGTCCACATGCAAGGCCTGGGTTGTTGTGTCTCACAAAGCGTGGCCTTCTCCTCCTGCGCCTGCTCCTGTTCCATCACGTCTGCTGCTGCTGGGTTAGCGTTGCCGCGTGGTCCCTGTTTATTGAACCACTTATCTTTATTACATTTATGACTGCATGGCGGTACAAAGCATGCTATCCGCACGCTTCTTGCCCTCATGCAAGGCCTGGGTTGTTGTGTCTCACAAAGCGTGGCCTTCTCCTCCTGCGCCTGCTCCTGTTCCATCACGTCTGCTGCTGCTGGGTTAGCGTTGCCGCGTGGTCCCTGTTTATTGAACCACTTATCTTTATTACATTTATGACTGCATGGCGGTACAAAGCATGCTATCCGCACGCTTCTTGCCCTCATGCAAGGCCTGGGTTGTTGTGTCTCACAAAGCGTGGCCTTCTCCTCCTGCGCCTCCTCCTGTTCCATCACGTCTGCTGCTGCTGGGTTAGCGTTGCCGCGTGGTCCCTGTTTATTGAACCACTTATCTTTATTACATTTATGACTGCATGGCGGTACAAAGCATGCTATCCGCACGCTTCTTGCCCTCATGCAAGGCCTGGGTTGTTGTGTCTCACAAAGCGTGGCCTTCTCCTCCTGCGCCTGCTCCTGTTCCATCACGTCTGCTGCTGCTGGGTTAGCGTTGCCGCGTGGTCCCTGTTTATTGAACCACTTATCTTTATTACATTTATGACTGCATGGCGGTACAAAGCATGCTATCCGCACGCTTCTTGCCCTCATGCAAGGCCTGGGTTGTTGTGTCTCACAAAGCGTGGCCTTCTCCTCCTGCGCCTCCTCCTGTTCCATCACGTCTGCTGCTGCTGGGTTAGCGTTGCCGCGTGGTCCCTGTTTATTGAACCACTTATCTTTATTACATTTATGACTGCATGGCGGTACAAAGCATGCTATCCGCACGCTTCTTGCCCTCATGCAAGGCCTGGGTTGTTGTGTCTCACAAAGCGTGGCCTTCTCCTCCTGCGCCTGCTCCTGTTCCATCACGTCTGCTGCTGCTGGGTTAGCGTTGCCGCGTGGTCCCTGTTTATTGAACCACTTATCTTTATTACATTTATGACTGCATGGCGGTACAAAGCCTGCTATCCGCACGCTTCTTGCCCTCATGCAAGGCCGGGGTTGTTGTGTCTCACAAAGCGTGGCCTTCTTCTCCTCCTGCGCCACCCTCCTCCTGTTCCATCACGTGTGCTGCTGCTGGGTTAGCGTTACCGGTCCCTTTTCCTGGAACCTCTTATATGTATTACATTTATGACTGCATGCCGACAAAAAACATGTTACCTGTGCAAAGAAAACAGACATTTCCCGCATTTAAAAGACAGTTTTCCCTTTGAAACTTTAAAATCGATTTTCTCAAAAACTATAAGCTCTTTTTGCTAATTTTTTTTCCTCTTGTACCCACTCCCAAGGTGCACATACCCTGTAAATTTGGGGTATGTAGCATGCAAGGAGGCTTTACAAACCACAAAAGTTCGGGTCCGCATTGACTTCCATTATGTTCGGAGTTCGGGTCGAACACCCGAACATCGCGGCCATGTTCGGCCTGTTCGGCCCGAACCCGAACATCTAGATGTTCGCCCAACACTAAGTATAGCTAGTAGTTTCCCCCAGTATAGCTGCCCCCAGTGAAGCTAGTATAGTTGCCCCCAGTGAAACTAGTTGCCCCCAGTATAGCTAGTATAGTTGCCCCCAGTATAGCTGGTTTAGTTGCCCCAGTATAGCTGGTTTAGTTGCCCCAGTATAGCTAGTTTAGTTGCCCCAGTATAGTTAGTTTAGTTGCCCCCAGTATAGCTAGTTTAGTTGCCCCCAGTATAGCTGCCCCCAGTATAGCTAGTATACCTGCCCCCAGTATAGCTGCCCCCAGTATAGCTAGTATACCTGCCCCCAGTATAGCTAGTTTAGTTGCCCCCAGTATAGCTAGTTTAGTTGCCCCCAGTATAGCTGCCCCCAGTATAGTTGCCCCCAGTATAGCTGGTATAGTTGCCCCCAGTATAGCTGGTATAGTTGCCCCCAGTATAGCTAGTATAGTTGCCCCCAGTATAGCTGGTATAGTTGCCCCCAGTATAGCTGGTATAGTTGCCCCCAGTATAGCTGGTATAGTTGCCCCCAGTATAGCTGGTATAGTTGCCCCCAGTATAGCTAGTTTAGTTGCCCCCAGTATAGCTAGTATAGTTTCCCCTCAGTATAGCTAGTTTAGTTGCCCCCCCAGTATAGCTAGTTTAGTTGCCCCAGTATAGCTGCCCCCAGTATAGCTAGTATAGTTGCCCCCACTATAGCTGGTATAGTTGCCCCCAGTATAGCTAGTTTAGTTGCCCCCAGTATAGTTGCCCCCAGTATAGCTGGTATAGTTGCCCCCAGTATAGCTAGTTTAGTTGCCCCCAGTATAGCTGCCCCCAGTATAGCTAGTATAGTTGCCCCCACTATAGCTGGTATGGTTGCCCCCAGTATAGCTAGTTTAGTTGCCCCCAGTATAGTTGCCCCCAGTATAGCTGGTATAGTTGCCCCCAGTATAGCTAGTTTAGTTGCCCCCAGTATAGCTGCCCCCAGTATAGCTGGTATAGTTGCCCCCAGTATAGCTAGTTTAGTTACCCCCAGTATAGCTGCCCCCAGTATAGCTAGTATAGTTGCCCCCACTATAGCTGGTATAGTTGCCCCCAGTATAGCTAGTTTAGTTGCCCCCAGTATAGTTGCCCCCAGTATAGCTAGTTTAGTTGCCCCCAGTATAGCCGCCCCCAGTATAGCTGCCCCCAGTATAGCTGGTATAGTTGCCCCCAGTATAGCTAGTTAAGTTGCCCCAGTATAGCTGCCCCCAGTATAGCTGCCCCCAGTATAGCTAATACAGTTCCCCCCCAGTAAAGATGCCCAGGAGGGGGCCCAGGAGGGGGGGAAGCAGCGCTAGAAGAAGGGGCAGTGGGGGCAGCGGTGGGGAGGGGGGAAATACCCCCCCCTCCCTCACCTGGGACCCCTCCTTCTGCCTCTCTCTCCCCCTCCAGAATAGCTGCGACAAGTGCGGGGCGGCCGGAGGAATATAGACAATTACTCACCTAACCTCGGGCGTTCCCAGCATCATGACATTACAGGTCTCCGCCTCCAATGCCGCCCACTGTGCTTCCGCTAATCAGTGGGCGGCATTGAAGACGGAGACCTGTGACGTCATGACGCTGCGCTCCATGCTTGGAATGCGGAAATCAGGTGAGTAATTGTTCATACGCCTCTGGCCGCCCCGCACTTGTCGCCGCTATTCTGGAGGGGGAGAGAGGCAGAAGGAGGGGTCCCAGGTGAGGGAGGGGGGGATATTTCCCCCCTCCCCACCGCTGCCCCCACTGCCCCTCCTTCTAGCTCTGCTTCTCCCTCCTGCTGTGCTGCTGTGGGGGGTCGTGGTGACACCCCCCTGGGTGTCTGACACCCGGTGCGCCCCGCCCCCCTGCGCACTACGGTAGGGACGCCACTGGTTAGATGCAGTGAGGTGGCCAGGTGGGCTCTCACTCAACACAACAGGTAGTTAGATGCAGTGAGCTGGGTTCACTGAACAGTAAAGGTACTTAAGATGCAGTGAGGTGGGTTCTCACTCAACACAACAGGTAGTTAGATGCAGTGAGGTGGCCAGGTGGGTTCACACTCAACACAACAGGTAGTTAGATGCAGTGAGCTGGGTTCACTCAACACAACGCTAGGTATATGCAGTGATGAGGTGGGTTAAGTAAACACAACACGTACTGGGTAGTTAGATGCAGTGAGCTGGGTTCACTGAACAGTAAAGGTACTTAAGATGCAGTGAGGTGGGTTCTCACTCAACACAACAGGTAGTTAGATGCAGTGAGGTGGCCAGGTGGGTTCTCACTCAACACAACAGGTAGTTAGATGCAGTGAGCTGGGTTCACTCAACACAACGCTAGGTATATGCAGTGATGAGGTGGGTTAAGTAAACACAACAGGTACTGGGTAGTTAGATGTGGTGAGCTGGGTTCACTGAACAGTAAAGGTACTTAAGATGCAGTGAGGTGGGTTCTCACTCAACACAACAGGTAGTTAGATGCAGTGAGGTGGCCAGGTGGGTTCTCACTCAACACAACAGGTAGTTAGATACAGTGAGGTGGCCAGGTGGGTTCTCACTCAACACAACAGGTAGTTAGATGCAGTGAGCTGGGTTCACTCAACACAACGCTAGGTATATGCAGTGATGAGGTGGGTTAGGTAAACACAACAGGTACTGGGTAGTTAGATGCAGTGAGCTGGGTTCACTGAACAGTAAAGGTACTTAAGATGCAGTGAGGTGGGTTCTCACTCAACACAACAGGTAGTTAGATGCAGTGAGCTGGGTTTACTCAACACAACGCTAGGTATATGCAGTGATGAGGTGGGTTAAGTAAACACAACAGGTACTGGGTAGTTAGATGCAGTGAGCTGGGTTCACTCAACACAAAGCTAGGTATATGCAGTGATGAGGTGGGTTAAGTAAACACAACAGGTACTGGGGTATATGCAGTACTGGGTAGTACAATGTGCAGCACACACAGGTAGTCACTGAATGTGCTAGGCTGCTGACAGTGGCACACACAATATCAATTAGCAAGGCTGTGCATGCAACAAAAGTGTCAGTTTGACACACAGAAAAAAAAATGTACAGGTTGAGCTCTGAAAAGAGCTGTTGCTGGGTGCTTTAAAAGCAATAATAATCAGTCAGGAGCAAGCAAAGCAGCCTAGAACCTAACTAATCTGTCCCTAGGAGAAAAAGTCTGCAGCAGCTGTCCCTTCCCTCTCTCTAGCAGGCACACGAGTGAGGTTAATGGCCGCCGGACCCTGCCTTATATAAAGGGGGGTGGGGCTCCAGGGCTTAGTGTAGCCTGAATGGCTACAATGTGCCTGCTGACTATGATGCAGAGGGTCAAAGTTGACCCTCATAGTGCATTATGAATCGAACTTCCGCAAAAGTTTGCCTGGTGCAGGCGAACGCGAACCCCCTAAGTTTACCTGGAACCGTTCGCCGGCGAACCGTTCGCTACATCTCTACTCAGAAGTAGGGATTGGGGGAAATGTACATTTCTGATTCCACAGAAATTTCCACCAATGCCAATTTACGATTCTCCATTTTTCCAAAATCCAATTTTCTGATTTTTAAGAGGAGTATTATATTAGTCAAATTTTGCATTAGCGAGCGCAAAAAAAAAATGGAAATCAGAAAAATGGAAAATCGGTCTTGTGATTGGTATAAAATTACTGTGGTGTTCCATTTTTTCCTGAAAAATTCTGCATACAATGATTGGTCCAATGCTTCCGAGCTCACTGATTGGACTAAAATTACAGAGTTACAGTAAATCCTATTTCCGCGGAATTCCGTTTTCTAATTTCCATTTTCTGAATTCTGATTTCTGATCAGAAATGCAGGAATTTCAATTCCTCAGAGTCCTAATAAGCATCACTACTCAGGAGCTTCTGAGATGTTTCTACTCCATCATTATTGAATCCGTCCTTGTCAGGCTTACCTGATACCTGCTATATGTCAGACTGTATGTACATGTGACTGACACATAACCCAGTTCTAACACCTGCTCAAAACTCCTGCCTAACAACAGACTAAACTCCTGCAGGTAAATTTCACATACAACCTGTTGCTAAGGAGATGACATCATTGAGCCAATCAGAGGGCTCCCAGCAGAGGCCCCAGAAACCAATCACAGAGGGGAACCTTGGCCAGCCCCACCTGACCTCATTGAGCAAATCAGAGGGCTTCCAGCCTAAGCCCTGGAACCCAATCACAGAAAGGAACCCTGGCCAACCCCCTGTATAATAAGGAGGGCTGCCGTGATGAGACATATCGTCCTTGCTTGTGAATGCTCACTGAGAGACTTGCTCCAGTGCTGCTTGCCTAGCAAGTGCTGTACACAGTGATACACCTAAAGCTGTTCAGTGAATAACCCCTTCACTATCACTACACTATTGTTGTACTGTTAATTAGACTGGCTATCTTGATTTCATTCAGTGAGTGACAATCAGAGTGTGTGCTGCAGTGCTGCTGGCCTAGCAAGTGCTGTATACAGTGATAAACCTAAAGCTGTTCAGTGATCAACCCCTTCACTATCACTACACTATTGTTGTATTGTTAATTAGCTTGATTTCATTGTGTGACAGTCAGAGTGTGTGCTGCAGGGCTGCTGCAGCTGCTATGTGTCTGTGTGTGTGCTGTGCACAGACCAGGCCAGCTGCTGCCTGCTGGCCAGCTATTAGCCTTAGCAAGCTACAGTATAGGTTAGGTTAGGAATTAGGGAATAGGATTACTGTGTTGTTGTGTAGTTAATACTGTAGTACTACAGTCAGTGCTAGTAGTTGTTAAAGTAGTAGTACTACTATGTTAGCTTACTACAAAACTGCTGTGCTGCTGAGCAGTGCCAGTGTGACAGTTAGTGTCTTCTCCTCTGCTGTCTGAATGTCACTCGGCATGTGGCCCTTGGCACGTGGCACTTTGCACTTTGCACGTGGCAGGTGCCATGTGCACGAGTGCCACGTGCAAGTGGCAAGTGCCATGTGCCACGTGCAAAGTGCCAAGTGCCACGTGCAAAGTGCCACGTGCAAAGTGCCACGTGCAAAGTGCCAAGTGCAAAGTTCCACGTGCCAAGTGCCACATGCCAAGTGCCAAGTGCCACAACAGCCATGCTCCTGGCAGACGTTAAACCTGCTGCTGCATTGTCCTGCTCCTGCTGCCTTTGCTGCTCCCACCACCAGGGTGCCACAGGCCACTGCTGCTGTGCTGATACCACCTATATTTAACCTAAAACACAATAGCTGCATAATTTTTTGGAGTTGCCTGGGCTGAAAACTGCCATGTCCCAGTTGTGCGGCTGGACTTTGGATACAATGTGGGATGCATGACCGCTGTCTGGAACCTAGTCCTGATGTTAATTTTTTCTTTGGGGGGGGGGGGGGGGGGGGGTTAATTCCCCACATCATCAATTAGTGTTCCCCTTTAAAAAATAATGATGCCACATGCCTCATTTACCCTAAAAAAACTTTTTTAAAGCAATTTAAAGGCCACTTCCGTTTTTTCTATCCAGATATCCGAATTTGCCCAGATACCCTGGATACTGAGGTCGGATATCTCATTTGGATCAGAAAATTTGAAATCGGATATCCGACTAGAGATGGCCCGGACCTCCGATTTTAGGTTCGCGAACCTACTGCGAAAGTTCGGTTCGCCCGAACTTTCGCATACCACAATAGACTTCAATGGAGAGGCCAACTTGAAAATTTAGAAAAAAATTATGCTGGCTAGAAAAATTATGGAAAAGATGTTTCAAGGGGTCTAATACCTGGAGGGAGACATGGTTGAGTAGAATAGACATCAAAAGTCCCAGAAAAAAATCTGAATTTGACACAAAGCAGTGTTTAAGGTCAGAAATCTCATTGAATGTTCAATTGCAGGCCTACACTACTTTACAACATCAGGAAGTGTAATCCTCCCTTTTCTATTTTCCCTTCCTACCTCCTCCTCCTCCGGAAGAGGAGGATCTTATCTTCCGGGGAATTGTAGGATTTCAAAAGCCAGCTTACCTATATTGGCCGGGAATCGGACCCAGGTCTAGTGTGTGGTAGACAGCTCTCTTCACCACTATACCACCACCAACACTACATGCTGAAGCCAGCCTAGCATGTACCATTATGATATATCCAAGAGAAAAATTAGCTTGCTTAGGGATTTGTAGGATGTCAAAAGCCAACTCACATACATTGACCAGGAATCGAACCACCCAGGCCTACAATGTATGTGAGTTGGCTTTTGAAATCCTACAAATCCCTAAGCAAGCTCATTTTTCTCTTGGATATATCATAATGGTACATGCTAGGCTGGCTTCAGCATGTAGCATTGTAGTGTGTTGTGTTGGTGGTATAATGGTTAGGATAGCAGCAATGGTTAGGATAGCAGTACATAATCATATCACTGACTGTCCTCTTATGCGTTCACTGTCTAATCTCTGCCATAGTCATAGTCTAATCTCCTACATATTATTATTGTGTATTTATATAGCACTGACATCTTCTGCAGCACTTTACAGCATACATAGTCATGTCACTGACTGTCCTTAGAAGAGCTCACAATCTAATCCGACCATAGTCATAATCTAATCTCCTACCATATAATTATTGTGTATTTATATAGGACTGACATCTTCGGAAGCACAGAGTATATAGTCATGTCACTGACTGTCCTAAGAGGAGCTCACACTCTAATCCTACCATACTCATTAGACTAATGTCCTACCATATTACTATTGTGTATTTAAATAGCACTGACATCATCTGCAGCACTTTACAGAGCACATAGTCATGTCACATGGGGAACCTTAACCTGGTTTCCTATAATGGGGGCCCATATACTTGGATACCTAAAAACCCATAGCAGCAAAAATATGTCAAGTGATCTCTACTACTGATGATTACTGTATGTGTGCCAAATGGAGTCCTATGCAGCATAAAAAACAACTTAATTGGCAAAAATGAAGGAGGAAGTGGAGGTCTTACCTCCCTCAAGCAGACATGACAACGACTGCGATTCAGACAGTCAAACACATTTATTAGAAACGCCAAAAAAATTGCAACGCATTTCGCAGGCTCAATCCTGCTCCATCAGGCAATACAGGGAGGAGTATCAAGCGATCTGCACAAGGCTTCAAGTTAAGCGCCTCTGTACTCTACAGAGGCGCTTAACTTGAATCCTTGTGCAGATTGCTTGATACTCCTCCCTGTATTGCCTGATGGAGCGGGATTGAGCCTGCGAAACGCATTTCAATTTTTTGGGAATTTTTGGGAGTTTCTAATAAATATGTTTGACTGTTTGAATCGCAGTCGTTGTCATGTCTGCTTGAGGGAGGTAAGACCACCACCTCCTCCTTCCTTTTTGCCAATTAAGTTGGTTTTTAAGCTCATTTAATCTAATTTTATACTTTCGGTGCCTCTGTTCCTTATATACAATTTCGAGTCCACCCTTGGTGGAGGGTTGCTACCCTTTTTTCCTGTCTACAGAGAGCGACTTCTTAATCCTGAGTGGGGTCAGGACAATCTCCCCACCTGCCTTTACAGTGGTTGCCTGCTGGTGACCCTGACTTGTGAGTATCTAGCAATACGAATTTATTGCCACTTTATCCAGTACATATTACACTATTGGGGCTCTTGGTGTTCCCTGTTTTTATCCTGTGCAGCAGCTCACTATATACACCACCCCGTAAAGAGGAACAGTAACAGGGAGAGACTGGCCACGAATTTACATCAGCGACATAGTTGTAGTGGATTGGGGGGGCACACTTGGGCAATTCAGCCTCTGTTGGTGGTAGACCTTGTCCCGGCCCTGCAGATCATTACTTTAAAGAGAACCCGAGGTGTGTTTAAAGAATGTTATCTGCATACAGAGGCTGGATCTGCTTATAGAGCCCAGCCTCTGTTGCTATCCCAAACCCCACTAAGGTCTGCCTGCACTCTGCAATCCCTCATAAATCACAGCCATGCTGTGAGGCTATGTTTACATCTGTAGTGTCAGTCTCAGCTGCTCCCCCGCCTCCTGCATAGCTCCAGTCCCTGCCCCCGTCCCTTCCCTCCAATCAGCAGGGAGGGAAGGGATGCAGGCGGGGACTCGAGTTCTGCAGGAGGCGGGGAGAGCAGCAGACTGACACTATAGAGATAAACACAGCCAGCTCTGACAAGCTGTTTGTCAGCAGCGTGGCTGTGATTTATGAGGGATTGCAGAGTGCAGGGGGACCTTAGGGGGGTTTGGGATAGCAACAGAGGCTGGGCTGTATAGGCAGATCCAGCCTTTGTATGCAGATAATATTCTTCAAACCCACCTCGGGTTCTCTTTAAGGGCAAAGAACACCTGATCTCAGTTGATAGCTTATTTATTACTATTATCGATTTGTAAAGCACCAACATATTACTTGGCACTGTACAGAGTAAGAAATAAACATGGAGAACAAAAAAATACAGTCAACGGTATACACAAAATATAGACACTGGTACATAATACAGAATTAGGAGGCATGGTAAATACATTGACAAATGTAACATGATTATCAAAATATACCATATTTCCCTTAAAATAAGACATCCCGACAATAAGACCTATCTTATATTTCATGCATGCTTGAAATATAAGACATCCCCCAAAAATACGACCTAGCTGCGCTCCCAGTATGCCCCCCACCGCCACCACACAGCCGCTGCTGAGGACAATTTACCTCCCCTGCTTCTGCCCCCCCCCTTCTCCAGAAAGTTGAAACCCCCTGCGGGCTGCGGCTAACTTTGTGCATAATTCAAATCTTAGCTCAGCGGTGAAGGCAGCTAAACTTGAACAGTAACAGAGCCCATATACAGAAAGTGATCTCTGTTTACTTCCTGTATAGGGCCACGCTGTTACTGTACAACTTTTGCTGCCTTCACCGCGGATCTAAGAACTGAATTATGCACAGCGTTAGATGCAGGGGGATCCGAAATTCTGAAGAAGGAGGCCAGTAGCAGGGGAGGTAAATCAGAAGCAGCAGCAACGGGTGGGGGGGGGGGGGAAGGAAGAAGGGAATTTACTTTATACTAGGGCATCTGGCGCTATACTTGGGGGGATCTGGCTACCGGTACTGGGGGATCTGGCTATATACTGGGGGCCCTGGCTACATACTAAAGGGGATCTGGCTTCCCCCACAAATATAAGACCTCCCCGAAAATAAGCCTAGCACATATTTTGGATGAAAAGTTGTGTCTTGTGAAAAAGTGTCTTATTTTGGGGTAAACACAGGTATAACAAATTCCAACACACAAAAATGTGAGAGGGCCCTGCCCCTGGGAGTTTGTTTTTATTAGAACATTTGGGATTTTACTGTTTTACTGTTGTTTATGTATAACTTGATAATGATCAGATTGCCCCTTTAAGATCACAATATCTATAATGTGGTATTTTATTTCAATATGTTCTGTTGCTATGAAGGGAGAGCTAAGGGAAGACAATCAGCGTATGACAGAGTGGCTTCATGTGGTCAGGGGGACCAAAAATTACATGGCCCACAGGCATGTGTAGGTATTAGGGGTCATTAAGGATTTAACATGTTTAATCATTGAGTGACATTAGCTGTATATTGTACACACATTAGGAATTATGATTTGGACATTCAACAGATTTGGTGTAATCCATTTTGTAATTTTGCATAATGTTCTGTAATATTGTGCTGACTTTAGAGGTGTAACGGTTGGTGTCAGCACACAGAGAGAATCTGATTGATGATCTGCAGAATCATCAACAATACAAATGTATCCTTGATTATGGATGAGCTGCAGAATCACCAATAATGCAAGTATGACTAACCTCTGGACACCTAAAGAAGTGTAAGTGTTTGGTGCAACTGTAGGCTATCTCCCGTGGAGTGGGAGACACAGATAACTTAGGCCAGAGACCACCTGAAGAGCAGGTGGCCCTCAGCTGTGCAGGGACTATCTCCTTAAGAGAGGGGATAGAGATATTCTGGCAGCCAGTGATTCCCTGGTAACCTGGTGATCAGACTGTACTGCAGCCAGGGGACTCCTATGGGATAGAGGCCACCGGCTGCACTGCAGGAAGGACTCTCTGAGGAGCGAGAGGTCCTTGCAGCTAAATGACACTTGGTGAATTAGTGTCATGGGTAGTACAGACAGACTGAACACTCGAGGGATGAGTGACAGTCAGAAGGGTCGGGCAGGCCAGGTCGGTAACACACAAGCAGATAAGGTACAAAGACAGGAGGCTGATTCGGTAACCGGGTACAGGCAAGGTTGGCAACTGGTAGGCAGGTAGGCAGAGGTACCGAATCAGAAAGTAAGAGAGAGGTCAACAGAGCAAATGGTCATAACAGATATAAAGCACAATCCTAGTCTGGGGTGTGAGGTCCTTGGTCTCGACACCCAGGAACTAGTCTAAGGAATAACACAGTATTCTATGCTTGGGTGTGAGGTCCTTGGTCTCTCAACACCCTGGAACTGGTCTAAAGTATAACACAGCAATGACACAGTAATCCTAAGCTTGGGTGTGAGGTCCTTGGTCTCAACAGCCCAGAACTGGTCTAAGGTATAACACAGCAATGACACAGTAATCCTAAGCTTGGGTGTGAGGTCCTCGGTCTCAACACCCTGGAACTGGTCTAAGGTATAACACAGCAAACAACAAGAGTGTAATCTGGCTAAGTGTGAATTCCCAGGTCCACCTGGTTCTAACACACTGTAGGTTTTGACTGAGGACTGAGTGCTCACACGTAAGTATTCGCAATGGCAGACAACCAGCAACTGACAGGCAAGGTGTATATATACTCCAGCGCTCCTTAGCGCTGCCCCCAGCCACTCAGCCAATCAGGACTCAGGAGTTCCGCTGGAATCAGCTGACCGTCCTGGTCAGCAGATACCTCTCCTGCTGGCATAAAGGTCCTGCCTTCTAGCGCGTGCGCGCGTAGCTCTCCATCTGTGTGCACTAGAAGGCCCAGGCAAACCAGACGCATGCTGCTGTGCGGAAACCGCCGGTCTGAACGCGGAGACAGCCGCCCCACTGCCAGACCGCTCGGCGGCATCTCCACTATTCATTACAGTACCCCCCCCCTGAGGAGTGGACCCTGGACACTTCCCACCCGGCTTCCCAGGATGTGAGTCATGAAATTATGTCTTTAATTCTTCCGCATGCATGCGACAATCTGGCACCCAAGTTCTCTCCTCCCCACCATATCCTTTCCAGTGGACCAGATACTGCACGGATTTTTGCACTAACCGAGAGTCCAGAATCTTTTCAATCTCATATTCAGGTTGGTCATCAACCAACACAGGGGGGGGGGGGGGGGGAGGAATCCACGTGCACTGCCGGCTTCAATAGAGACACATGGCACATGGAATGATCTCACACCTCTCATGCTGGCTGGGAGATCAATCGCATAAGTGACGTTATTAATCTTTCTGGTCACTGGGAATGGTCCTATGAATCTAGGACCCGGTTTGGGTGACAGTTGCTTCTGGGCCAAATGCCGAGTGGATACCCATACCATGTCTCCCCGAGAAAATTTCCATTCTACAGACCGCCTTTTGTCTGCCTGTTTTTTCTGGGTCTGAAAAGCTTTCCCCAAATTCCTCTTAACCATTCCCCAAATCTCCCTCAAAGCTCTCTGCCAATCCCCCAGGGCTGGGAATGGGGTAGACGCCACAGGTAACGAGGCAAACTTGGGTGATCTTCCCGACACTACCTGGAATGGGGAAAATCCTGAAGAGGAACTTTTAAGGTTGTTGTGCGCAAATTCCGCAAATGGCAAAAATTTTACCCAATCGGACTGAGCATCTGCGACATTACTTCTGAGAAATTGCTCCAGGGACTGGTTAACTCTCTCAGTCTGGCCATTGGTCTGTGGGTGGTAGCCTGATGAGAATGCGAGGTCCATATCCAGCTGATGGCAGAAAGCTTTCTGTAATAGATTGCGGAAAAGCCGCCGCGCGGACTGGCAGCGAAGCGGCTGATTCCGCGTCCAGCTTGGCGGTTTGCACGCAGCAGCATGCGTCTGATGTGGCTGGGTCTGTTAGTGCACACAGGTTGAGGAATACGCATGCACGCTGAGAGGCAGAACCTTTATGACAAACGAGGAGGGATCAGCTGACCAGGTTGGTCAGCTGATCTCAGAGCAAGTGGCTATTGGTTGATCGGTGATGGGTGGCGCCAGGGAGCGCCGTTCTATATATAGTTACTGCTGGTCAGTCTCAAGTTGTCTGCCGTTGCGAACACTTACGTGAAAGCACTCAGACCGTAGTCAGATCCCACAGTTTGTTAGAACCAGGAGGACCTGGGAATTCACACTGAGCCAGATTACTTCTGTATTACTATTGTGTTATACTTCGATCTAGCTCCAGGGTGTTGAGACCATGGACCTCACACCCAAGACTATGGATACTGTGTTACCATCGTATTATACTTCAGACTAGTTCCAGGGTGTTGAGAACACGGACCTCACACCCAAGACTAGGCATTGTTTTATATCTGTTATGACCTATTGCATTCCTGACTATCCCTCTTCTTTCTGATTCGGTACCTACGCATATCTGATCACCTGGTTACCGAATCAGCCTTCTGTCTCTGTACCTTATCTGCCCATGTGTTGCCGACCTGGCCTGCCCGACCTTGAGAACTATCCCTCTCCATTGAGAGATTGATCTCCAGACCTACTTGTGACACCCACCTTCTAGGTGTCACTCAGCCACAGGGCCTTCCTGCTATTCAGCCTGGGGCTCCACCCCTTTGGATGTCTCAGGCTGCTGAAAGGTCTTTGCACTTCCCAGAGGGAGGTATTTCCTATACTGCTAAGGACCACCTGCTCCTCGGGTGGTCCCACTCAAAGTCATTACTGTTGCACCAAACACTCAAACTATATAGGTGTCCAGAGGTTAGTTATACTTGCATTATTGGTGATTCTGCAGATCATCAATAATCATGTATATATCTGTATTCTTGGTTATACTGCAGATCACCAATAATCAGATTCTCTCTGTGTGCTGACATCGATCGTTACACTTTCCAAAACTTTGATACAAATTGGACTCCCCGATCTGACACTACATTTTCCGGAATACCATGTAACCGGAAAACCCCTGGGCCGAGGGGAGTCCTTCTAATGGAACAAAATGAGCCATCTTACTGAATCTGTCTACTACCACCCAAATGCCTGTCTTGCCCTCAGACCTGGGGAGTTCTCCTACAAAATCCATGGACAGATGAGTCCATGGTTCCATTGGCACTGGTAAGGATTGTAAAGTGCCCACAGGTGCCTGGCGAGAAGGTTTACTCCTGGCACACACTGCACATTTCCTCACAAACTCCTTACAATCTGTTGCTAACGTAGGCCACCAAGCACATCTGGCCAGTAAATCCTGAGTTCTGGTGGCCCCGGGAGGACCAGCATTTTTGTGGGAATGAAACAGATGTAGGAGTTGCAGAAGAAAAGGCAGTGGTACAAACATCGCCTCCTTGGGTTTCCCCTCTGGAACATCCTGTTGTTAGGGACTCAAAGTGACTGTCCAATCCTTCCAGGTCTCAGTGGCTGCCAGGACTACCCTCTGATGAAGAATGGTCTCAGGGGCTGAGGGCTGTACTGTCCCGGGTTCAAAACACCTGGACAAGGCGTCGACCTTGATGTTTTTACTACCAGGGGTATATGTTATTACAATTCTGAATCTTGAAAAGAACAAAGACCACCGGGCCTGACGAGGGCTAAGTCTCTTGGCGCCCTCTATGTACTCCAGATTTTTATGATCTGTATAAACTGTGATAGTATGTTCTGCACCTTCTAGCCAATGTCGCCACTCTTCAAAAGCTAATTTAATAGATAAAAGCTCCCGGTTGCCTATATCGTAGTTTTTCTCTGCGGGTGAAAACCTACGAGAGAAGTAGGCGCATGGGTGGAGTTTGCCCTGCAAACCCGAGCCCTGAGACAATACAGCCCCCACCCCAACCTCTGAAGCATCAACCTCCATGATGAAGGGGAAGGTGACATCAACATGTCTTAAGATGGGTGCAGAACAGAACAGTTTTTTCAGTGTAGAGAAAGCAGAATGTGCCTCTGCTGACCAGTGGTAAGTATCAGCACCCTTCTTGGTGAGACTGGTGAGAGGCGCGACCACTGATGAGTATCCCTTTATAAATCTTCTGTAATAGTTGGCAAAGCCCAAAACTTTTTGGAGTGCCTTCAACCCCACAGGCTGAGGCCACTCCAAAACAGCAGAGACTTTCCCAGGATCCATGGAGAGGCCAAACATAGAGATAATGTACCCCAAGTAGGCAACGGAGATCACTTCAAAGAGACATTTCTCTAATTTAGCGTAAAGCAGATTCTGTCTCAACTTCCCCAATACAAACTTAACATGCTTTCGATGTTCCAAGAGACTGGACGAGAAGATCAGTATATAGTCCAGATATACTAAAATGAACTTCCCCAACACTTCTCTGAACACCTCATTAATCAACTCCTGGAAGACGGCCGGGGCGTTACACAACCCGAAGGGCATCACCAGATACCTGTAGTGCCCGTCGGGCGTGTTGAAGGCCGTCTTCTATTCGTCACCATCCCCAATTCGAAGTAGGTTGTTTGCGCCTCTCAAATCTAGTTTAGAGAAAATCTTGGCATTGGTAACCTGAGTGAATAAATCATCAATCAAGGGTAATGGGTAACGATTTTTCACTGTAATCTTGTTCAAGCCTCGATAATCAATGCAGGGATGAAGGCCTCCATCTATTTCTTTTTTTTTTTACAAAAAAAGAATACTGCCCCTGCTGGTGAACGAGAGGGATGGATGAAACCCTTGGCCAAGTTCTCTTTGATATATTCCTGCACTGCCAGTTTCTCAGGGCCAGATAGATCATAGAGGTGACCCCTAGGAGGCATACAACCAGATCTTAAATCGATGGGACAGTCGAAGGTACGGTGAGGGGGAAGTTTATCTGCTGATTTGGGACAGAATACGTCAGCAAACTCTGCGTACTGAGTTGGCACACCTTTAACCTGAATCTTGGTGTTTCCTATGGTTACTTTTGCTAAACAGTCATGATGACAATGGGTAGACCAGCTCGTTAGCTGACCTGAAGCCCAGTCAATGTGATGGGAGTGAAGTTGTAACCATGGCATGCCAAGAATAACGGTGGAGGTGGCCATACGCAGGACCAGAAACTGCAGACTCTCCTTGTGTAGCACCCCAACACTGAACATCAACTCAGGGGTCTCAACTCAAGATAAGACAATACTCAATTTCTAAAGTTCTAAAAGTCAGATCTATGACCAGAAAACCTTTCGGGTACAGACATACGTAAGTCTGTATTTGGAGAAGATCGCACTGCATTCACAGCCACTTGAAGGACTTGTATGGACCCAGATAAAGCGGTAATCTGGGTCTGTTGGCCGTCCAACACCCTGATGAAATTCTCCACTGAGGTGGTTAGTCCATCAAGACGGTTGAGTGCATCCATTTTGTTTTTCAGGTCTGCCGCTCTGTAACGATCGGTGTCAGCACACAGAGAGAATCTGATTATTGATGATCTGCAGAATCATCAACAATACAGATGTATACTTGATTATGGATGATCTGCAGAATCACCAATAATGCAAGTATGACTAACCTCTGGACACCTAAAGAAGTGTAAGTGTTTAGTGCAACTGTAGGCTATCTCCCGTGGAGCGGGAGACACAGATAACTTAGGCCAGAGACCACCTGAAGAGCAGGTGGCCCTCGGCTGTGCAGGGACTATCTCCTTAAAGAAAACCTGAACTGAAAATTAAAGTCAAAATAAACATGCACAAGTCATACTTACCACTCGTGTAATCTACTCCTCAATCTCTTTTTCCTTTCCCACGTCCGGTTTGTCCACTGTGACCAATGGAATTCTCCGTCCTCCATTTTGAAAATGGCCATTACACCATAACAGCTTTCTGGTCAGCACACTGTTAAACTGTAACATCACCCACTTGAGCCATAGGAAAACATGGACATTAACTGGTACATCAGTTGTCCTCTCAGCTATAACTGACAGCAACTGATAAATAACTTACAGCAACTGATATATTTCAAGTCTGACAAAATGTTGTCAGAACTGGAAGGGATCATTGTCAGAAGAAAATGGTGAGCTTCTGAGAGGAACTGATGGCAAGGTAACTATGTAATGTTAATTTGAAATTACCTCATGTGTTTATTTTAAATAATTTTACTCAGTACAGGTTCTCTTTAAGAGAGGGGATAGAGATATTCTGGCAGCCAGTGATTCCCTGGTAACCTGGTGATCAGACTGTACTGCAGCCAGGGGACCCCTATGGGATAAAGGCCACTGGCTGCACAGCAGGAAGGACTCTCTGAGGAGCGGGAGGTCCTTTCAGCTAACTGACACTTGGTGGATTAGTGTCACGGGTAGTACAGACAGACTGAACACTCGAGGGATGAGTGACAGTCAGAAGGGTCGGGCAGGCCAGGTCGGTAACACACAAGCAGATAAGGTACAAAGACAGGAGGCTGATTTGGTAACCGGGTACAGGCAAGGTTGGCAACTGGTAGGCAGGTAGGCAGAGGTACCGAATCAGAAATCAAGAGAGAGGTCAACAGAGCAAATGGTCATAACAGATATAAAGCACAATCCTAGTCTGGGGTGTGAGGTCCTTGGTCTCGACACCCAGGAACTAGTCTAAGGAATAACACAGTATTCTATGCTTGGGTGTGAGGTCCTTGGTCTCAACACCCTGGAACTGGTCTAAGGTATAACACAGCAAACAACAAGAGTGTAATCTGGCTAAGTGTGAATTCCCAGGTCCACTTGGTTCTAACACACTGTAGAATCTGACTGAGGTCTGAGTGCTCACACGTAAGTATTCACAACTGCAGACAACCAGCAACTGACAGGCAAGATGTATATATACTCCAGCGCTCCTCAGTGCCGCCCCCAGCCACTCAGCCAATCAGGAGTTCCGCTGGAATCAGCTGATCATCCTGGTCAGCTGATACCTCTCCTGCTGGCATAAAGGTCCTGCCTTCTAGCGCACGTGCGCGCGTAACTCTCCCTCTGTGTGCACTAGAAGGCCCAGGCAAACCAGACGCATGCTGCTGTGCGGAAACCGCCGGTCTGAATGCGGAGACAGCCGCCCCGCCGCCAGACTGCGGCGGTGGCATCTCCGCTATTCATTAAAAGAGGTTAATAGCAAAGTTCCCATACATGCAATCGTCAAAATGACTATGCATATTAGGAAAAAGGGTAGGAAGAAGGCAAAAAAACTAATTTTTCAAAGAGACCTTGTAATTTTTGAGAAAATTGTTTTTAAACACACCTTTTCTAACGGACTTCATCTGCAGATCAGACATTCATCTGCAGACCTGAATACCCATCGTGGTGGATCTGACCTGCAGATGAATGTCTAGGGATGGGATTAATCCACAATTTCTTCAAATCTTAATACGAATCTAAAAAGGTTCTCGAAGATATCTAATCTTTCGAATCACGAATCTAACGAATCCTGCACAAAATAATTGTGCGTAGTGATGATCGCATATTAGCAAAATTATGATTTCGCTAAATTTTGTGTCAATTTTCGCAATTACGCCTATACGCAATTACGATTTGCAACTAATTTGATTTCGTGGTCTTTCGTAATTTCACATTTTTGCGAAATTTTGCATAATTTTGTGCCGGCTTTGGAGGTTAATAGCAAAGCCCCCATAGATCCTATTGACACCAAAATTGCTACCTATGTTAAAGGGAATAGTGGATACAAGGGAAAAAATACTTTTCCAAATAGACCATATAGTTTTTGAGAAAATCGATTTAAACTTAAAACTTGGAAAAAACTTAAACTTGGAAAAATGACAGTTTAAAAATCATTTTTCTTTGCATTTTTAAAATCAATTTTCTCAAAAACTACGATGTCTTTTTGAAAATTTCTTTTTTTTTTTACTTGTACTCACTATTCTCCTTAACATATGTTCCGATTTTGGCAGCAATAGCATGTATGGGGGCTTTGCTATTCACCGCCAAAGTCGGCACAACATTTTGCAAAATTGTGAAAAAATTATGCGAAAAATTACGTGAAATTATGAAATACTACTATTACATACGAAATCAATTATGATTTTCCCTGAAATTTCGCATTATGATTACGATGCAAAATGCAAATTTTGACGCGAAATTTTGCATATGCAAAATTTTGGCCCATCACCGATTGTGCAATCTGTGGTATTGCTGCCCGCAGTATAGGTACCCAGGCATAGGTGTCCAGAGTATAGGTAGCTAGGTAAAGATGCCTTCAGTATAGCTAGTTAAGTATGGATGCCTTCAGTATAGCTAGCTAGGTATAAGTGCCTTCAATATAGCTAGCTAGGTATGGGTGCCTTCAGTATTGCTAGCTAGATATAGGTGCCTTCAGTATAGGTAGCTAGGTATAGGTTCCTTCAGTATTGCTAGCTAGGTATAGGTCCCTTCAGTATAGTTAGCAAGGTATAGGTGCCTTCAGTAAAGCTAGCAAGGTATTGGTGCCTTCAGTATAGCTAGCCATGTATATGAGCCTTCAGTATAGCTAGCTAGGTATATGTGCCTTCAGTATAGGTAGCAGGGTATGGGGCCTTCAGCATAGCTAGCCATGTATATAAGCCTTCAGTATAGCTAGCTAGGTATATGTGCCTTCAGTATAGGTAACAGGGTATGGGGCCTTCAGCATAGGTAGCAAGGTATATGTGCCTTCAGTATAGGTAGCAAGGTATATGTGCATTCAGTAAAGGTAACAGGGTATAGAGGCCTTCAGCATAGGTGGCAAGGTATATGTGCCTTCAAAATGACTATGCATATTAGGAAGAAGAGTAGGAACAAGGCAAAACAATATTTTTCAAATTAAATGTGCGGGGACGCAGTGTCGGGATTCGGCGGATTCGGGGAGCAGTAAATGGCATCAGAATTTGAATCCACAAATCCCAAATATTTCCCAATATCCTATGGATTTGCATGTGTACAGCATCTTGCAAAGATTTTTTTTTTTTTCTGATGGGGGTGCTCAGATTAATAGAATGGACTGTGAAGGTATGCTCCCATATTACATGGAAGGTGGTAAAATTGGTCTGTGATCTTTCATTTTCCAAAGATTTCTATCTCAAGTGTGTACTTACCTTTAGAGCTCAGCACACAGCTCACACAGGCCAAATGAATGGTGCTCACTCAAGTTTTTTCAGTGTCTCGACTATAAATCAGCTGTGCTTTCCTCTAGGACCACTGGATTATAACACACAAACATGCACGCACGCACACACGCATGCAGGCACACACACACATCATATTCATTTTAGATAGCCATACTTGCATAGTAACAGACATGTAGCTGCTCTTATGCTGGCTGTTTGGCCTTCATAAGTACAAAGTATAACAATAATAACAATAAAATGTATAAAGTGATTTTTTTCCCATATGTCTCAAAGCTCATGGATGTGTCTCAGATCAGTACATGTTTGCAGTGTGGGTTGTGTTCCTGTACAAATAGTCAAGTGTGCACAAATGCCAGACAAAACAGGTGACTTTTCAGTCAGTTAAATGCCTCTAGAGATGGAGATGTCCTGATTGGGTGCAGCAGGGAGTTCCAAAATGTAGGGGCAGCATGACAGAAGGCTCTGGCTCCAGTGGTTTCGAGATGGACTTTGGGGATGACCAAGTTATTAGATTTTTAACTTAAGATTGTGGAAGGTGTGATACAGTTGCAACAAATCCTTCAGGTAAAATAGACAAGGTAAGGACATTGTTTTGTCTGCAAACAATATTTCCGTGCATACACTATGATTGTTCTGAAGGCCGTTCTCATTTTTTCCAAACAATTTAACATTTTCCATATAAGTTGATGTACAAAAATCAGTGTAGACACATTTCTCACATTGGGAAGGTGATAAAAATAATTCATGTTGTTCTTCTCCCTCAGTTGTCACTTGATGGCCAGCAGAACTACAAACTAAGTTATCAAAACCTCCACAGGCATATTAACTAATCTTCAAAACCACTAAATAAAAAACCTTGTTTACAAAGATGCATGAGATTAGCAGCTAGCTAGCTGCGAGTGATTACTATAAAGTTTTAAGGTGAATTTTGGCAAAGGAGGTTCATGGAATGTGTAGAGTGGACTTTTCTACAAGAATCGGGATCCCTTTTTAATGATCACTGGAATCCTCAAAAATTCTGGACAATACAGTTATACATTTCTACTCCATGCAAAAACAATAGCAGATATTCTTTATTTTTCCAAAGACATATACAAAACAATTTATTTTTGCCATTATTAAAGTTGAATTTCATCACTTTCCTAAAGTTCTTCTTTGAGGAAAAACAAAACATGGAGGCGAAGAACCAAACTATTGCCTTAGAGTTCATCTTGATGGGATTCACCGTTGATCTGACTATTAGCATAGTATTGTTTGTGTTGTTTTTTTGCATCTATTTATTTACCCTTGTTGGAAATAGTCTTATAATCCACATAATCATTCATCATCTGCAACTTCACAAACCAATGTACTTCTTCCTCTGCAATCTGTCCTTCATTGACATGTGGAGTTCAGCTTCTTCTCTGCCTCGGCTACTGGTGGATCTTCTTTCTACTCACAAAAGAATCTCATTGGGCGATTGTCTTGCACAACTTCATCTATTGCTCGTAGGTGGAACCATAGAGTGTCTGCTGCTAGTCTTCATGGCCTATGATCGATTTGTTGCTATCTGTCTCCCCCTGCAGTACCATATTATCATGAAATGGAGCATTTGTTGTCGAATGGTTATCATAGCGTGGATATTAGCTTTTGTATTTGTTATCATACCATCTATTGTTATGCCGTTGACATTATGCTATCCAAATCAGATAAACCACTTCATGTGTGAAGCACTAGCAGTGTTAAATCTGTCATGCAACAAGAACGATTCTCAATATATCCTGATATTTTCTTTCAGCTTAATTGCTGTTCTCTTACCTTTTGTACTAATTATTGTATCGTATATTTGTATTTTACGCTCTGTATTGAAGATTCGCTCCGCAGAAAGATCTAAAGCCTTCACCACCTGCACCTCTCACTTATGTGTGGTGGTTTTATTTTTTGGATCTGGGTTGACCACTTACTTAGGGTCATTATCTAAACATTCATCAGATCACGGAAAATACATCTCTATATTTTATGTTATTGTGCCACCAATGCTGAACCCTGTTATTTATAGTTTGAACAACAGGGAGGTAAAACGTAGTCTTTCTAAAAGTTTTAAAGCAGCAGGTCCTAGGTGACATCATATTTTAGATAGATATCCCCCTTTTCCTCTCATTCATTTACTCATGTACTACTGCACACCAGGTGTCTCTGTCAGTCAGGGCTTCTTTAAGTGCTGCATTCACATGTGCTCACAGATTTTTTTGTGCTCAATTTTTCAAAGCATCAAGGATTTCTCCAAAGTATCCAGTCTTCTCATTATGTGACCAAATTATTTCAGTTTTAAAGCTGTAAAAGCCATATTAACAAAATTGCAGTTAATGTAGCATAGAAAATTAAAAAAAGGATTCACGAGTCCCGGACCAAAACAACACAATGTCATCCACGTACCTGGACCACATCCTGAGGCCCGCCCTATGTGGGTTGTCCTCTGTATGTATAAAAAGTTCTTCCCACCATGCTAGGAATATGTTGGCATAAGTGCAGGAGACCACTGTCCCCATGGCAGTCCCCGCCACCTGCCAATACCATCTCCTGTCAAAAAGAAATGCATTGTGGGTCAATACAAACAGAAGGCAATCACAGATGAAGTTTTTACATGCCGTAGTTTTATCGGTTTTATCCAAAAAATGTCTAACGGCTATAATGCCTAATGTGTGGGGTATACGGCTGTAAAGACTTTCAACGTCAATAGTAGCTAAAAAGTCGCCAGTGTGCCATTTTAAGCCCTCAAGGCCCCTAAGCACGTCCATAGTATCCAAGAGGTGAGAAGGTATTTCCTCCAGGAGGGGTCTCAGGACATGGTCCAGATACCTGGACAACCTCTCCGTGGTCGACCCCATGCCAGAAACATTGGGGCGACCCGGAGGGTTGGTCCGGGACTTGTGAACCTTGGGTATATGATACCAAATGGGCTTGGTAGGGTGGGAAGGGATGAGGCCACTCGCCAGTGGGGGGGGGGGAGGCTCCTATCTCTACTCCTTTCCTTAAAAGGGATCTTAGTTGATCTAAGAAGTGATTAGTGGGATCCCTGGACAGTGGTCGATAAGTTGTTCCATCCTGCAACTGCCTTAGAGCTTCCTCATGTTACTGTTTTGTGGACATGACAACAATTATTCCGCCTTTATCGGCTCTTTTAATCTGCAAATCTGGTCTAGATCGTAGCCACTTCAAAGCATGTTTCTCTTTAGTTGTAATGTTGTCTGTCGTTGTTGGATATATTTCCGCCTTTAGTTCACGTTCGACCACTTTTTGAAAAATGTCCAAGCTAGATCCTGGTTGCACCGGAAATGGTGCTATCGATCTACAGGGTTTGAATTTGGGGGGGTAGAGCCTCGTTCTGATCATTTCCACTCATTGCGTTATCTTCTAATTCGCATAAAAGTTCAAGATTTTTAAGGTCTTGCTCATCCCACACAAACTGAGGGCTGAAACCCAACGGACCCACTTGCGAGTTGCCTCAGCCCATATTTTCCGACTTGGCAACTGCCAGGTCCAGCTTGGCGAAGTGTAGCTGTATATTAAGACGTCTAATGTTCTTGTCAACTTTAAATTTTGGAAAGTCAAAGTTGGTACTCAATGCGAAGTGTAAGCCTTTTTGAAGTAGGGATACCGTACCTTCAGGAAGGTCCTCTTCGGAAAGATTTAGAATTTCCAACGGTTCTGGGGTTCCCCCCATTATATTCAATGCCTTTTCCATTTCGGGTCCCTCGGGGGCTTCTTGTCTTCCCAGGACAAATGTTTTCCTTTTCTTTTTTGTTTTGGTTTTGCTCCTCCCTCTCCTTGTGCCAGTGGACGATCTGGTTTATTTGCGTTGGGATCAGATAGATTGGTTGGCTTGGTTTCATCCTCACTGGATTCAGTGTCAGTCGTCCAGTGACCTTTACCCTTCCTGGGTGCTCCCCACCTGACTCCTCTCTGCCAGGAAAAGAATCTTTTAAGGGCATAGTCCTCCTGGTCTCTTTGAAATTTTCTTAATTTGCGTTCCTTAATGTTGTCTTGCGCTACGGAGCACTTTTTATCGATTCTTTTCAATGCTTTAACGTATTGAGGTTTCTCCACTAGGCTCTCGTACTGCTTTTTGATTGTTTCAATCTCTTTAAGGGTTTTATTGTGCTCTTCTTTGGTGCGCTCCAAGACGATATCTTGCAGATTGGTCGCATGCAACAAATAGGCGTCTTTCCATTTCTTTACAAATTTATCATCGTCTTGGTATTCTGAGGGCTCTACATATCTTCGGAAGCCCCGTGCTGTCATCTGATCATCTTTATACTGTTGGAGCGTGGTCACTGTCCAGAATAGCTTCACCTTCTTCTCTCTCAATCTCTCCAAGTTTGTTTTGATAACACTAGCACCCACCCTTTTGTTGGATTTTGTGGTGTTGGCAGAAGTTTTGAAAAAGTTCTTGATATTGTTTCTGCCGTCCTCCACTATCGTGCATGCCTGCTCGTCCTCACTTGAAGACAGATCCTTATCCGAGTCTATTGCACGTCGCAGTCCTGTCCGGATACTGTCGACATCCCTGTGTGCTCAAACCTTGTAGTGAAGTGGTAAAACAAAATCAAAAGAAAGCAGAAGGTTGGCACTACAGCGGTATAACATTTACTGCTCAGCTTCAAGGACATGCAGTATGCAAAGGAGGATTGAAAGTACCTCTTCTCTAGAACCTCTTCAGCGTGCTCAAGCAAAGACATCAAGCAATAAGCAAATGAAGGAAGCAAGAAAGCTGGCACTGTGGCACTGCTGCAAGTGTTCAATTTATTGTAGCATTCGTAAAGTGCAAACGTGCAACATCTTGCAAAAATGCATAAAATAAGCACATACCCATGTGAGAGGAGGCGTGGGTGGTGGTGGGTGCTGGGCACAGGATGCCTGATGGCCGTTTCGCGCTTCTACGGAGGCTGCAACGTTATGGGCAAAGGCTTGGTTTAATACCCTCCAAAGCCGGCTTGTAGCGTTTACTTCTGGTGGCAGTGCCGCCCATACTTGCGTCAACGTACGCCACACGCGTACGTAATTAATTTTACCTCCTTTTCTTGTCACTAAAACAGCTTTCTTTTGGTGCTATTTGATTGCTGCTGCGAGTTTTAGTTTTTATTATATTCATCAAAAAAGACATGAATTTTGACAAAAAAATGATTTTTTTTACTTTCTGTGATAAAATTTGTCAAATAAAGTAAAATTTCTGTATACATTTTTGTCCAAATTTATTGTGCTACATGTCTTTGATTAAAAAAAAAAACATTCAGTGTATATTTATTGGTTTGGGTAAAAGTTATGGCGTTTACAAACGATGGTGCCAAAAGTGAATTTTCCCATTTTGAAGCATCTCTGACTTTTCTGAGCACCTGTCAGGTTTCATGAGGTGCTAGAATTCCAAAACAGTATAAATACCCCCCAAATGACCCATTTTGGAAAGAAGACATCCCAAAGTATTCACTGAGAGGCATGGTGAGTTCATACAAAATTTTATTTTTTGTCACAAGTTAGCGGAAAATGACACTTAGAGACAAAAAAAAGAATGTCTTCAAAGTCACAGCTTTACGAAAAGCATGGAGTGATTGCCATATGAATACTTGATCATCTGCATTACTGTTCCAAGCAAACTATTCAGGAAGTACTTGCATTTATATTAGAAACCCAGTAATGATAACTTGCACCTTTGTACAGATCACTGCCAGGAAAGGGCTTTTTATAAAAAATCTTGACAGCCCCTCCATGAAGAGATGGAGTAGTCCTAAAAGCTTTTTTTAAAAGGTTTGAACCCCTCACATTAATAACACTTACTTTAAGATAATAGGAAATTATTTATTTACATTTTTAGTTGCATTTTACCTTGGGATGAATGAATATCTTTTTTTTTATACCATATGTATTTGATTTTTTGTTTTGAAGTTTTCTTCATAGGAGGGATGATTGTAATCTGCTAATTATGATTATGTGACATTTTGTATCTAACAAATACCTTGCAGTTTTTGAGAAAATTGATTTTAAAATGAAAAGAAAAATGGATTTTAAACTCAGAAAATGGCAGTTTAAACATAATTTGACTTTGTATTTTTAAAATCAATGTTTCTTAAAAACTTCAAGGTCTTTTTATTTTATTTTTTTTGCCACTAATCTCTTTAACATATTTGGTGATGGTAGCATGTATGGGGCTTTTGCCATTAACCCCTGAAGTCTGCACAAAGTTACAAGAACATTATGTGAAAATGTGAAATTACGATTGCTGATTTTGTTTACATAGAAAATTAATTTCCGACTTTTGCCAAAACTTCCCATTACAATTTGCATCATAACTGCAAATCCAAATCCACTGCCTGTCAGCTGCTCTCCTGCACTGTACAGCACTTGTTAGACAGACGGCCCCCCAAGGAGTCACATCTGAGCCCGGCCACAGCAGTGCTTAGATGTGACATGTTGCAGTTTTCTCCCATTGGGTAATGCCACTGCCTGTCAGCTGCTCTCCTGCACTGTACAGCACTTGTTAGACAGACGGCCCCCCAAGGAGTCACATCTGAGCCTGGCCACAGCAGTGCTCAGATGTGACATGTTGCAGTTTTCTCCCATTGGGTAATGCCAATGCGTGTCAGTAGTGTTACAAAAGCTGCCATTCCACTGCATTTTAATTGCACCTGAATGACGCTCTTTGGCAACAGATGGGATGCTGAACTTCCCGTCAAGAGACCTTACAGGTAGCCTTAACTGAGAGGGATATGTACGGATGTTTCCTTTTAAAGAGAACTAGAGCTAAAGTAAAGAAAATATTCTATACATACCTGGGGCTTCCTCCAGCCCCATACGTGCTGATTGTTCCTACGCCGCCATCAACCGCTGCCCGCATCTACGAGAAAAGGCTAAAAATAATAGGTCTAGAAGTAGTTAAAACTCCTCGACGAGGAGGAGACAGGGAGAAATTACTCTCTCAGAGAGAATCAATGTTGATTTCTAGAACCAATGCGGAGGGTCCAACTGGTTTTAATAACCGTAATGAGTTAAGTGTATTTTTGGAAGATAATAGATAGATTGTCCCTCTAGACGGATAGTCCACTTCTGTGTCTCTCCTTCACCTCTCTCTCTCTCTCTGTTATATTTCCCTGGTGGTGAACTCTACTGCACTATTGTTGGGTATACATGATCACTTATTATCTCTTTGGGTGTCTGTAAGTGACTTTCCCCCTCTTTCGCTTTTTCGATTAATATATATTTGAATGCAGTCCTGACAACTTTTATATAGGGCAGCCTCTGTTCCAGCCGATCCGACCCATCCCTGATTCCCACGTATAGTTCCCCTCACATTTTTGGACCCTCTAAATGTCCCAGCACTGGTGGCTTGGTTTGTTCAGGCCAACCCAGTGGGACTTCCGCTAGTCGTGAGTCTCCTTGGTAACGCACCTTGCCACATAATGAGACGAGTGTGCGCCGGGTGGCTGAGCATCCGAGGAAGTGACGTAAGTGCGGTGTTGCACTCCATTGTGGAGCGCATACGCATTTACGCCTTCCGCATAGGGGAAGGTGAGAGGGGCGGGTCGGGTGGGTGGAGTTAGGCACGGCATCTTTCTCTTAACGCCGAACTGAGGGGATAGCGGTGAGCTTCTCCCCGCCATAAAGTCCTGTCTATGAAAAAGCGCTGTTCAGCGCAAAACAATTGTCGACGACCATACCATCTGCTCTGTCTACTTCCAGCTACAATGAAGTGATGATGTATATTTGAATTACCATCTGCAAATGTCTGTTTGTAAAAACACTCCTGCAATAAATGAAGCTTCCTTATCTGGTGCCCACAAGCTTTTTCTTGTTGATGCAAAGTTTTGAATGGTCTATTATCGTGGAGGCACAGTCATAGAAGCATATCTGGTAGAGTGATTTAGGTTATCCCAGCAGTGACACGTGTGCGAGGTACCTTTTTGGCTCTTGTGGATTTTTGATTGTTGATATCTCAATTACCTAACGTACCAATGCAGCAAAGCTCACAGGATGAACAGGGGTAACCCATGAATGTAACCACTGAAGTGGAACCTAGTGAGACTTTCATTACAGAGAGATCTGACTGGGAAACCTATTTTTCTGATGACTGCAGTAGCATACCAGTTTACAGAGAATTAAACTCCAAACGACTGGAACAGAGGCTGCTGAAAGCCTCAGAAAAGGAGGTTCGTTTGTTTTGGA